>NC_081553.1:20835478-20927978 GCF_963082655.1 Stomoxys calcitrans
CTATATGGCAGCTATATCCAAATCTGAACCGATCTAAGCCAAATTGACGAAGGATGTCGAAGGGCCTAACATAACTCGCTGTCCCAAACTTCAGCAAAATCGGATAATAAATGTGGCTTTTATGGGCATTAAACCCTAAATCGGAGGATCGGTCTATATGGCAGCTATATCCTAATCTGGACCAATCTGGGCCAAATTGAAGAAGGATATCGAAGGGCCTAACACAACTCACTGTCCCGAATTTCAGCAAAATCGGATAATAAATGTGACTTTTATGGGCCTAAAACCCCAAATCGGTGGATTTGTCTATATGGGGGCTAGGTCAAGATATAGTCCGATATAGCCCATCTTCGAACTTAACCTGCTTATGCACAAAAAACGAATCTGTGCAAAGTTTCAGCTCAATATCTCTTTTTTTAAAGACTGTGACGTGTTTTCAACAGACAGACATGGCTAGATCGTCTTAGATTTTTACGCTAACCAAGAATATAAAGGGTGATTTTTTTGAGGTTAGGATTTTCATGCATTAGTATTTGACAGATCACGTGGGATTTCAGACATGGTGTCAAAGAGAAAGATGCTCAGTATGCTTTGACATTTCATCATGAATAGACTTACTAACGAGCAACGCTTGCAAATCATTGAATTTTATTACCAAAATCAGTGTTCGGTTCGAAATGTGTTCATTCACCGTAACGTTGCGTCCAACAGCATCTTTGAAAAAATACGGTCCAATGATTCCACCAGCGTACAAACCACACCAAACAGTGCATTTTTCGGGATGCATGGGCAGTTCTTGAACGGCTTCTGGTTGCTCTTCACTCCAAATGCGGCAATTTTGCTTATTTACGTAGCCATTCAACCAGAAATGAGCCTCATCGCTGAACGGTGAATGAACACATTTCGAACCGAACACTGATTTTGGTAATAAAATTCAATGATTTGCAAGCGTTGCTCGTTAGTAAGTCTATTCATGATGAAATGTCAAAGCATACTGAGCATCTTTCTCTTAGACACCATGTCTGAAATCCCACGTGATCTGTCAAATACTAATGCATGAAAATCCTAACCTCAAAAAAATCACCCTTTACAAGATTTCGTCCAATTCGGATAAGAATTGCGCCCTCTAGAGGCTCAAGAAGTCATGATCGGATATCGGTTTATATGGCAGTTATAATAAAACATGGACCGATATGGCCCATTTACAATCCCAACTGACCTACACTAAGAGGAAGCACTTGTGCAAAAGTTATTTGTCGAAAGTTTGAGTGATTTCGACAGACGGACGAACATGGCTAGATCGACTTAAAATGTCATGAAGATCAAGAATATTTATACTTTGTTGGGTCTCATGATGTGTTACAAGCGCAAGCCAAAATTAGTATACCCCCTATCCTATGGTGGAGGGTGTAAAAAAAATTATTTGTTCTACAACCACATAACTCCTCAAAAATGCATACAATAAAATTATTTGTTGAAAATATTAACGAAACGTTGTCAGTCAGGCGCGAAATTTGAATATTTATTACTTATGTTCTGTCTTTTGTTTGCCAGCTGATTTACTACATATATTTGCATTGCTAATTTGCATACTCTGAAACTTATTACATGAATAAGTTACATCGCAAAATGGAGGTGCAGGCGAAAGACTTCAATAATAAACTAGCCCACCCAGGCACGTTCCGCTGTGCCCACTTTGTGCCCAATACACAAAACAAAAACGTCCTTAAATTTGTAATCTCAACCTCTTGGGTTCATGGTTTCACCTTGGCTTCAAAGGCTTGTGTACAATATTGCAAAAAGTTACACTCAGAGAAATTTGTTAGTAAAATCAACCACAAATTTTGGAGTAACAAAAAATAGTCTGTTGGAAATGGGAAAGCAAAATTTTTTTGCAAAAACGGCAAACATTTTCAGCTGTTTTCATATGTCATATGTCATAAATACTTCGAGAAGTTGAATATGCCACTTTATCTTATCTTATATACATCAACAGGACCTGTCGACTTAAAAGAGTCGAAACTTTTTATCGGCCAAAGGATTTTCGGTTCAGACACAATTTTCCGAATAACATTCAACGAATGCATATCAGTGACAACCTCTTCTAGAGCCATGTTGTTCAACGATTTGTTCTAGTGTTTCTTCACTAGATATTATCCATGCATTCTTTCAATTCTGAACATATCCCACCATAACAGGTCGTAAAGGTTATCCTCGCCCTTGAATTTTCTTAGCTCACCTTATAGGTGTCCCATTTGGATCCATGAGACCCCAAATTTGGCACTTAATAGCTACTTTGGCTAAAGCAATTGTCTGTATCGCATGCCACATAAAAACAAAGTTATCTAGTAACACACGTACAAATACAATAGAGTGAGGGATGCTCGAACGTTTAAGTAACAGTTCAGTGGATTTGATTTTCAAATTGGTCGACGGACATCGGGTGTTGTTTGCAAATGAACACAACTCAGATGAGTGCCGTATAAAGCCAAAGCAAGCAAGTTTTGTTGAGCGGCATAGAATATACTCCGTAGTTTTCTTGAACTTGCTCTTTTATTTTTGGATCGGAATTGCTTTTATCAGTGACGTATGTGCTGCCAGTCTCCGTCTGTTGAAAAGTGACAGACTTACTTCCAATTTTTTCTTTCCCCAAGCTATTACAAAGCATGCAAATTAATTTCAGCTCTCGTAACTTTGAACGGTAGTTGCGTGTGTGTGTGTGTGTCTCTTCTATACAGTTAGGGTCAATGTGAGCCGTCGTGATTATTGCTCAAAACGTAATATCCGGCCAGCATATATTTTATGATCATCAGTAAAAATACTTAGAATAGCTCATCGAATTTAAAGGAGTATTTTATGTTTTGGCCTTTGAGAGTCGTAAGCGTCAACAACGATTGCTAGTATAAAGTGTGAATTCGCTGCATGTCTATCATGTGCACTTAGTTCTAAGATGGCTTGCTGCTGTTATCTGGGCCCCACCATGGCAGTCGCTGTTTGCCCTTTGACTTGACACTAGGACATGCTGACACAAGCGAGTCATTCAGGTCCTTTGTAATCCGCTTAACAATTATGTCCATATCTTCCGCAGTTTCCACTTCCGTTTCTGGTCTAGAAGTGATAGTCGTGCTGAATGTGGGCCGACTTCTATCTCAATCTGCCTTTCTTCTGTTTAGCCGAGGGATCACTTTTGTAGTATTTTCGCCGAGGCTGAAACTATTATAACGATGATCAGAGAAGCTGTGATCATCCAACAAGTCCCAGTCGCATTTTTTCATTCCACTTTTATCTTTCGGTACAAAGGTCAAATCTAGCACCTCCTGCCTGTTCCTGGTAATAAAGGTCGGTTTATTCGCCAGATTGCAACTTATAATATATTCGATAAGTAGCTCAACCCTTTCGTTGACATCCGAACTTCCCTATATCTGGTGATGTGCATTAGCATCACCTTCTACAGAGAGCCGCTTCCTGCAGAAGCGGCTTCAACCAACGACTTAAGGCTTGAAGGCGGCATCTTTGAATCGTGTGCCATATATAGGGAAGCCATCTTCAGTGCTTAGCGACGGAAGAAGAAAAACATTTAGACTACTCTTTGCAATAATACAGGCTCTGTGTCTCCCATTCCCCCTACCCTGGAGTAGTTTTAATCCAGCAATTCTTTGTCCACGAACCTTTCCTCAAAACACCCATGGCTCCTGAACAGGAACCACGTCAAATCCTCCTTCGATCAGAAGAAGAAGGAGATTTATCAGCAAAACCGAACCATAGTCAGGATTCAGAATTCCCACGTCTGTTGCGTTAGCCTCTTCTTTTAAGTTCGCCAGGCGTACATCTCACAAGATTAGTTCGATCTTGTCATCATAAGTTTCCTTACGAGGCTGGTGGCAGTTGAGATAGTAGTGGACTCATTCTTCCTCAGCACACTGGACACTTGCGGTGTTGACGCTTCCTCCATAGATGCTGCTGCTGCTGTCGAAGTTCCTTTTGAGTCCCGTCCTTTCCCACAATCCGCCTAACTTTAGAGATGTGGTCGATAGTTCCACAGACAAGTGTTCTGGAACAACTGTTGAGTCGTATTCTGATTCCCCAACCAACCAACATCAATAAGAAATGTTTGTTAGTGAACTGTTTTACTTGTTTGAAAGTTTGCGGATTTTCGACGGTAAGACGGACGACATCTTACAGCGATCAAAAATAAAGATACTTTTTGGAATCGAAGATCAATATTTGAAGGTATTACAAGTAAGAAGGCGTTAAGTTCGGCCAGGCCGAACTTTGGATACCCACCACCTCGGGTATATATGTAAACCACCTTTCGTCATAATCCGGTTAAAAATGCATAATTTATGCCCCCATAGCAGCTATATCGAAATAAGTACAAGTCATTGTGTAATTTTGTAGAACAAATATTGGTTTTTTGGTAGCCATATCCAATTATAGACCGATCTGAATTATATACGATAAGGACGTCAAAAAGCCTAACATAAGTCACTGTGTCAAATTTCAACGAAATTGGATTATAAATGCGCTTTTTATTAGACGAAGACTTTAAATCGAGAGATCGGTCTATATGGCAACAATATCCAAATCTGAACCGATCAAGGCCAAATTGAAGAGGGATGTCGAAGGGCCTTACACAACTCACTGTCCGCAATTTTAAATCGGACAATAAATCCGCCTTTTATTAGAGCAAAACCTTAAATCGAGAGATCGGTCTATATAGCAGGTATGTTAAAATCTGGACCGATCTGGTCCAAATTACAGAAAGTTTTCGAACAGCCTAACACAACTCACTCTCCCAAATTTCGGCGAATTCGGACAATAAATGCGCCTTTTATGGGAGCAAAACCTTAAATCCAGAGATCGGTCTATATGGTAGCTATATCCAATTCTGGACCGATCTGGTCCAAATTACAGAAAGTTTTCGAACAGCCTAACACAACTGACTGTCCCGAGTTTCGGCGAAATCGGACAATAAATGCTCTTTTTATGGGCCCAAAACCTTAAATCGAGAGATACAGGGTGGCTGATGAATATTGCTACAATGATGAATATTGCTACATTTTTTTTTCGGTGTATGGAATACATTTTTCTTTTATTCATGTTAAATTAAATTATTAAATTAATTATTAAATTATTATTAATTAAATTAATTAATTAATTAATTAAATTAATTATTAAATTATTATTATTAAATAGAAAAAAAGTTATTACATTTTTTTTTGGTAGCGGCTTTCATCAGCCACCCTGTAGGTCTATATGGCGGCTATATCCAAATCTGGACCGATCTGGGCCATATTTTGCATAAACATGTCGACGGGCGTAAATTAACTCACTGTCCCAAATTTCGGCGACATCGAACAATAAATGCTGCTGTTATGGTGCTAAGACCCTAAATCGGCGGATCGGTCTATATGGCAGCTCTATCCAAATCTGAACCGATCTGGGCCAAATTGTCGAATGATGTAGACTGGCCTAATAGAACTCACTGTACGAAATTGCAGCAAAATCGGATAATAAATGTGGCTTTTATGGGCCTAAGACCCTAAATGGGCGGATCGGTCTATATGGCAGCTATATCCAAATCTGAACCGATCTAGGCCAAATTGAAGAAGGATATCGACTGACCTAACACAACTCACTGTTCCAAATTTCAGCAAAATCGGACAATAAATGTGGCTTTTATTGGCCCAAGACCCCAAATCGGCGGATGGGTCTATATGGGGCCTATATCAAGCCCCCATATAGACCTACTTATGAACAAAAAAAGAATCTGTGCAAAGTTTCAGCTCAATATTTCTATTTTTGAAGACTATAGCGTGATTTCAACAGACAGACGGACGGACAAGTCTAGATCGTCTTAGATTTTTACGCTGATCAAGAATATATATACTTTATAGGGTCGGAAATGAATATTTCGATGTGTTGCAAACGGAATGACAAAATGAATATAACCCCCTTCCTTCGGTGGTGGGTATAATAAAAGCGTGCTAAGTTCGGCTGGGCCGAATCTTATATACTCTCCACCATAGATCGCATTTGTCGAGTTCTTTACCCGATATCTTTTTTTTCGGCAAACTAAGGATAAAAGAAGGGAATTGCTATAATAGTGGAGCTTTATCAAGTTATGGTCCGATTCGGACCATAATTAAATTGAATTGAATTCTAGTAAGAATTGCGCATTTTAGGGGCTCAAGAAGTAAAATAGAGAGATCGGTTTATATGGGAGCTGTATCAGGCTATAGACCGATTCAGACCGATGACACGTATGTTGAAGGTCATGGGAGAAGCCGTTGTACCGAAATTTCAGCCAAATCGGATAATAATATCGCCCTCTAGTGACTCAAGAAGTCAAAATCCCAGATCGGCTTATATGGTAACTCTATAAGGTTATGGATCGATTTAACCAATTGTAACCATACTTAGCACAGTTATTATCAGTCATAACAAAACACGTCACACAAAATTTCAGCCAAATCGGATAAGAATTGCGCCCTCTAGTGGCTCAAGAAGTCAAGATTCAAGATCGGTTTATATGGCAGCTATATCAGGTTATGAACCAATTGTAACCATTCTTAGCAAAATTGTTGGAAGTCATAATAAAACATCTCATGCAAAATTTCAGCCAAATCGAATAAGAATTGTGTCCTCTTTTGGCTCAAGAAGTAAAGATCCAAGATCTGTGACAGCTATATTAAAACATGGACCGATATAACCCATTTACAATCCCAACCGACCTACACTAATAAGAAGTATTTGTGTAAAATTTCAAGCGGATAGCTTTACTACTTCGAAAGTTAGCGTGCTTTTGACAAACAGACGGACGGACAGACGGAAAGTCGGACAGACGGAAGGCTAGATCGATTAAAAATGTCATGACGATCAAGAATACATATACTTTATGGGGTCTTAGACGAATATTTCGAGCAGTTACAAACAGAATGACGAAATTAGTATACCCCCATCCTATGGTGGAGGGTTTTAAAATCATATGTGAAAAAAATCTACTACGGACCAGCCGTACTTATATACTTGTTGCAATTAATTTTATTGCAGTGTTAACTATAATTTGCCCAAAGTGTTATAATAACACATCCAAATACCGCATTCCCCATAATTGCAGTTGTAGGGAATGCTTTGCGCCAAAGCAAATAATGGTATTTAGTATATTTTCCATTACTTGTACTACATTGTAAATAAATGCAGTAGTTTCAATAGTATGTGTGTGTGTTTTGTTGTTGGGGGAAATTATTTACAAATGCTCCCCAACGTTATTTATGTACTAAAGAGAATTTCTATGTAAATGAAAATTATTCGTAACCAATCTAATGAAGTCTTGTGTTAATAAATTAATATGGAAAGCCCTAACTTGTGTTCGTGCACCACCAGCTGAAGTAAACAAATGGCATAGTTCCATCCGATAGGCAATATTTGCTTAATATTTTGATTTATTCAAGAGATATGACGTAAGAAGTGAATACCCTTATTGTTAATACCATAAAAAAGTGTTTTTTGCATTTCTATGGAAAAGGTAATTTATGAAATTAGAAAACAAATACACCATGTTATTTGGTAGGGGTTAGACTGTTACTACACTATATAATAGGACACTTTTGAACTCTAAATTGAATGAGGATTATTGAATTAGGATCAGGTGAAGTAGGTGAACATGAAATTTAAGTAAATTTAATCAGATTTTGTAGACAACCTTTATAAATTTTTGTTGCTACTTTTATACCCTCCACCATAGGATGGGGGTATACTAATTTCGTCATTCTGTTTGTAACACCTCGAAATATGCGTTTGAGACCCCATAAAGTATATATTGGGTTGTCCAAAAAGTAATTGCGGATTTTTTAAAAGAAAATAAATGCATTTTTAATAGAACTTAGAATGAACGGTTGATTTTGGTATATTTAACTTCTTTCCTATCTTACGCTCAGTTACATGACGATCCAATTCGAATAATGCTTTGATTTGGTCATCATCAACTTCATTTGGCCGACCTGAACGTGGCCATCTTTAAGTGAAAAATCTCCAGAACGGAATTTGCTAAACCAATTTTGACACTGTCTCCCTTTTAAGGCTTTATCACCATACACATCTCGTAACTTTTTAGCAACCTGCTCCGCGTTTTTATACCCACCACCGAAGGATGGGGGTATATTCATTTTGTCATTCCGTTTGCAACACATCGAAATATCCATTTCCGACCCTATAAAGTATATATATTCTTGATCAGCGTAAAAATCTAAGACGATCTAGACATGTCCGTCCGTCTGTCTGTTGAAATCACGCTACAGCCTTTAAAAATAGAGATATTGAGCTGAAACTTTGCACAGATTCTTTTTTTGTCCATAAGCAGGTTAAGTTCGAAGATAAGCTATATCGGACTATATCTTGATATAGCCCCCATATAGACCGATCGGCCGATTTAGGGTCTTAGGCCCATAAAAGCCACATTTATTATCCGATTTTGCTGAAATTTTGGGCAGTGAGTTGTGTTAAGCCCTTCGACATCCTCCGTGAATTTGGCTCAGATCGGTCCAGATTTGGATATAGCTGCCATATAGACCGATCATCCGATTTAGGGTCTAAGTCCCATAAAAGCCACATTTATTATCCGATTTCGCTGAAATTTGGGACAGTGAGTTGTGTTAGGTCCTTCGACATCCTCCGTGAATTTGGCCCAGATCGGTCCAGATTTGGATATAGCTGCCATATAGACCGATCATCCGATTTAGGGTCTAAGTCCAATAAAAGCCACATTTATTATCCGATTTCGCTGAAATTTGGGACAGTGAGTTGCGTTAGGCCCTTCGACATCCTCCGTCAATTTGGCTCAGATCGGTCCAGATTTGGATATAGCTGCCATATAGACCGATCATCCGATTTAGGGTCTAAGTCCCATAAAAGCCACATTTATTATCCGATTTTGCTGAAATTTGAGACAGTAAGTTGTGTTATGCCTTTCGACATCTTTCTTCAATTTGGCCCAGATCGGTTCAGATTTGGATATAGCTGCCATATAGACCGATTTCTTGATTTATGGTTTTGGGCCCATAAAATGCTTATTTATTATCCGATGTCGCCAAAATTTGGGACAGTGAGTTAAGTTAAACCCCTTGACATACTTTTGCAATATCGCACAGATCGGTTCAGATTTGGATATAGCTGCCATATTGGCCGATATCTACGTTTTAGGTTTTGGGGCCATAAAAGACGCATTTATTGTCCGATGTCGCTGAAATTTGAGACAGTGAGTTTGGTTAGGCTCTTCGAAGTCCTTCTTCAATTTTGCCCAGATCGGTCGAGATTTGAATATAGCTGCCATATAGACCGATATCACGATTTAAGGTCATGGCCCCATAAAAGGCGCATTTATAATCCGATTTCACTGAAATTTGACACAGTGACTTATGTTAGGCTTTTCGACATCCGTGTCGTATATGGTTCAGATCGGTTTATTTTTAGATATAGCTAGTGTACTTTTAGTATTTGGTCCAAATCGGAACATATTTTGATATAACTGATATGGGACATAAGGTATGAAATTTCCACCGAATTTTGATGAAAGGTGGTTTACATATATTCCCGAGGTGGTGGGTATCCAAAGTTCGGCCCGGCCGAACTTAACGCCTTTTTACTTGTTTCCTTTACGGTAATAATAAAGTAAAATATGACGAAAATGCTCCTTTGTGGGCTCCATATTAAAATTGACGCCAAACAAACAAATGTAAACAAAATTTCGCGCACTTTTTTTCTAAAGCAAGCTAAAAGTAACAGCTGATAACTGACAGAAGAAAGAATGCAATTACAGAGTCACAAGCCGTTGAAAAAATTTGTCAACACCGACTATATGAAAAATCCGCAATTACTTTTTGAGCAACTCAATATATATTCTTGATCGTCATGTCATTTTAAGTCGAACTAGCAATGTTCGTCCGTCAGTCCGTCCGTCTGTCTTTCCAAAGCACACTAACTTTCGAAGGAGTTAAGCTAGCTGCTTGAAATTTTGCACAAATACTTTTATTGGTGTAAGTCGGTTGGGATTGTAAATGGGCCAAATTGGTCCATGTTTTGATATAGCTGCCATATAAACCGATCTTGGATCTTGACTTCTTGAGCCTCTAGAGGGCGCAATTCTCGTCCGCTTTGACTGAAATTTCGCATGTCGTTTATTGGTATCACTTCCAACAACTGTGTTGAGTATGATTCAAATCAGTTCATAATCTGGTATAGCTGTCATATAAACCTATCTTTGGTCTTAACTTCTTGAGCCTCTAGAGGGCGCAATTCTCATCCGATTTGACTGAACACATATCTGACATCAACATTAGGGACCAACTGTCTTGGGGACGTCCCACCACCATAACAACCCCCAAATAGGACGTATTTGCGCACCATGAAAATTTAAGTCTTCAAGACTGTGGAAACCGGACATATTTGCTGACTTTTGCAATAAGGAGTTTAAATTAGATTAGAAAACGAATTTGATATCCAATTTTGAGGCCAATGGGAATATGGGGTTCAAATAAATGATATATAGTTATATGAGAATAGAGCACGTTGCTGATATATTTTCCGGGTTTGTGTTTGGGGGACCAACCCAATCCTCAAAACACCCCTAAATCGGGCATATTTACCGACCATGTCAATTTAGAGCTTAAATGAAAGGTATTGGGGGGTAGAGCAAGAATTGATACCCACATTCGGGACAAATTTTTTCCCAAAATACCCTACAAACAGCAATTTTTTACCGCCCATGGCAATTTTGGGCTCAAATAAAGGTATTTGGGAGTAGAATACGAATTTGATATCCAAATGTAGGATCATGTATTTAGGGCATCACCCCTTTCCCAAAACACCCCAAAGGGAAAAAATTTGTCGACCATGCCTATATGTGGCTCAAATGAAAGGTATTTGACGTTAGAAAACGAATTTGATAACTTATTTTGGGGCCATGTGTTTGGGGGACGCCTCATCCTGTAAACTCATCTTAAGCGAATGGCAATATGGGGTTTAAATAAATGGTATTTGAGAGAAGAGCATGATGCTGATATTTTTTCAGTGCCAAGTGTCTGGGGGACCACCTCACCCCCGAAAACACCCCTAAATCAGATATCATGAGAATATCGGGCTGAAATAAAGTATTTTAAGAATGGAGTACACCTTACATCCAAACTTAAATTCATAGACCAATAAAGACCAAGTGGGATTCAGATAAAGGCACTTGTATTGTTAAACTCTTAGTCAAGCGATATACTATTTTCGTAGCATGGTACTTCACTAAAAGCTCTTTAATTGTCGATAATAAATATTCCAAGGAAACTTTTGTTCCATGTAAAGTAAAAGAAGGCTCAGCGGAGCGGGCCCGGGACAGCTAGTATTTTTTTGCCCGAATTTATAATTGTAGGATAGGTTTAGGGTATTATATAGTCAGCTCCGCCCGATGTTTGCCTTTCCTTACTGGTTTTAACTGTTAATGATAATTAATGCATTTTCCATCTGATAACATCAGAAGATATTTGCCATTTTTGCAAAAATGTCCCATATCCAGCAGACTTTATGTCATTACTCCAATTTTTGTTTTAATTTAACTATCAAATTTCTCTGAGTGTAAGTTTTTTCCAATATTGCACACAAACCTTTTAGGCCAAGATGCACCTATAAAAACCAGAAGTTTAGATCACAACTATAACTACATTTTTGTTCAGTGTATTATAAAAGAGACTACAGCGGAGCGTGGCTGGGTGGGCTAGTTAATATTTATTTATTAAAAAAACTCACCCCTTTATGGCGAAGTAAACCAGTGGCGGCAAGTTGTATTACTTTCAAGTATCATCACTATCATCAATTTAGCAAATATGTACCAGTAAGTATGTACGATTATATACTCACCATTAACATGTCATGGGGGCGGAGAAGGCGAAGGAAGGCATGTAGGAGTATGATGCGATGCGTTTTTTGAACTGCTGACTTTACCTGTTCAAATAACTGCCGGCATTAGCGGCTATTTACAAATAAATGCCAAGTATTTGTAGATTTGAATTTACGTTTTATTGTTGTTATTATTGTTATTACTATTATTATTATTGTTGCTGCTTTTGTTGTTGCTGTTGTTGTTGGTTTTATTGTAGTTATTGTAATCTCTATTAAATACTTAATAAGTTTGCTTGTTGATTTTAGTTGACTATGGGGCAAATAAATATTTATTTGTTATGGTGTTTAGGGGGGAGGGGGGCGGGGGGTTGGCGGATGACTTTGTATGGTTTCTCATAAGGGTATGGGGCTTTGTTTGTTTTGTTTACTTTTGCACTTGCACGTGCATTTGGTGTGAAGAGAGGTTTCTGGGAGTGTCACTAGTGTGGTTGATGATGTTGATGATGTGGATAGAACTGAATTACACTGATGTAATATAACGCTAGAGCTAGCTATGAGCTGGAGGCATGGGGCGGGAAGACGACCAGTTTTAGTTGTAGCTCTTCTAGGTATACAAGTATGCATGATAATCATAATAATAATAATTTTATTTTAATTTTATTTGTAGTTGTTGTGTGTGTAGGTTTTTCTATATGTAGATGACACGATGTGTAGTACGTACGAGTAGTAGGTGTTAAGTATACTATTATTGTATTCGAGTTTGGTTTTCTTTATATATATATAATCAGCTTTAAATATATATATTTAAATTTGTTTTCCATTGTTTATAATTATTTATTTTCTGTTTTTTCGTTTAGCTTTATTTTTATGTGTTTTTTTGTGGTTTTTCTTTTATGAAGTGTAAAATATTTTGATTAAATCCTTTATTTATTTATTTTTTTTTGTATAATTTTCACTAGATATGTCTGTCTGTCTGTCTGTTTGTGTGTATGTGTGTTCTTCTTTTTTGACTATAGAGATATGTTAAGTTTTAAGCTTTTTTTTATTTGGTTTTTTCTTTAATTTATTTTAATTAAATTTGTTGTGTTTTTTGTTTTTCTTTATATTTGTAATTTTATGTAATTAATTATTGTCTAAAATTTGATTTAAAACTTAAATGCTACAATTGAATCTCATCTCATGCATTCAAAATAGAACAAAAACAAATAAAACATTCGTACATCCATCCATCCACATACGCACACTCACACATTACACACTTCATTTAGAACCTAAGCTTTAGTCCTATGTTGGTGTAGCCTGCCAATAAAATTTAAAGTTTAGACATTCATACTTTGGGCTTGCATGTGCATGATAATGCTGATGATGTTCTTATTGTTGCATTTACTTATACAACATATTTTAATTTGTTTTTATTATAATATGGCTATTTAAAGTATACCAACATTTATTGTTATTATTTTGGTGTTTAATTACAGTTACCTGACATTGGGCTCTCTCTCTCTCTCTTTCTCTTTGTCAGTGAACACAAGCATAGAGTATGAAATATACACACACACATACAGACACTTGGCTTGCCCAGCTGTATGTCAGCAACATTATGCACATAATTTTGGTTAACATTGGGATTTTTCACAAAAATAAATTAAATAATTAATGTAATATTTTATCTATTTATAAAATCATTTAAACACAAAGGCATAGCATACATACATATTACAGCGGTCAAAAAAAGTATTCATCATTAGCAAAATTGATAATAAATTCACTTATTTTGGGTAATTGAAGAAAATTTAAAGTAAACAAATAATGCAGTTTTATGCAATAGTTTATTTTTCGTAATATGTTTTAAAATAAATTCAAAAAATAAATTTAATTAGCGCAAAAAATGCAATTTTATATAATAACACCAAAAACAGAACAAAAAAAGTATTCATCATTGATGTGCTATCATCAAAGTCAAATTCAAATATTATTTGGGAATCCCCATTTTCTGTTTTATTTAGTAAAGGAGGCTTTGCCCTTTACAGCAAATATTTAATTTCATTGAAAATATAGTTTTTGTCAAAATGGGTCGTAAGCAAAACGAGGTTTCTGATGAGGTAAAAGTTTTGATAATAAAACACCACAGGAATGGTTTAACTCAAAAAACTATCAGTGAAATATTAAATAGACCACGATCTACTATACAATCCATCATAAGAAAGTGGACAGAAACGAAAACTGTTGACAATAAACCAAGATCTGGTCGACCAAAAGCACTTTCAGTTGGAGATGTGCGTTGGCTAGTGCGGCAAGTTCAGAAAACTCCGAAGACAAATGCGACCATTCTTCGTAAAAACACTATGGAATATTTAGGGAAGGAAGTTACTACACAAACAATTCGAAATACACTCAAAAGGCATAGTTACAGAGGAAGAACTGCACGTAAGAAGCCCTTTATAAATAAAATAAACCGAGTTAAAAGGCTAAACTTCGCAAAAATGTATGTAAAACAGCCCGAATCATTTTGGAAAACAGTCATTTTTGCAGACGAGAGCAAGTTTAATCTTTTTGGGTGCGATGGAAAGGTCATAGTGTACAGAAAACCAAATACAGAGCTTGAAGAACGAAACACAGTTGCTACTGTAAAACATGGTGGAGGTGGTTTAATGGTTTGGGGGTGTATGGCGGCTTCAGGAGCGGGAAATCTTGAAATTATTAATGGAGTAATGGATCATAAGTATTACATTGACATTTTAAAGAGGAATTTAAAAGATAGTGCTGTAAAACTTGGGCTTGGTAATAACTTTCAATATTATCAAGATAATGACCCCAAACATTCTGCTTTAAATACCAAGATGTGGATGCTGTATAACTGCCCCAAAGTCATTAAAACTCCTCCTCAAAGTCCCGACTTGAACCCAATTGAACATCTTTGGGAACATCTCGAACGCAAATTGAGAACGCGCAATTTTTCGAGCAAGAGTCAAATGCAACAGGTGATAATGGAGGAATGGACTAATATAGACCAAAATATAACCGCTAAATTAGTCCAATCGATGTCAAACCGTTTAAAAGAAGTTATAAGACGCGGTGGTCGAATAACAAAGTATTAAGTTTTTTAAATTATGTTATTTATTTTTTTGTTTTTTTTGCAATGATGAATACTTTTTTTGTTTAATTTTTTGTGTTCAGCTGTAAAATGGCCCTTTTTGTTCCAATAAATACTATTTTTTTCTTTAAAAACAATGAAATTGTGTACATATATATCACACAAGCACTACTGCATCATTAGTTTAATATGTTTTTATTCCAATTGTCTTTTGTAGACTTATTAAAAAAAAAACATTGAATGATGAATACTTTTTTTGACCGCTGTATGTATGTTGCAAATGTATGTCAGTCTAAAATTTATATTACAATTTTAATGGCATAGTGCGTAAATGTGATAGCAGTTTTACTAAACTAATGTAAATGCATTACCATGAGGCAACTTTAGACATGCAAATATCATCGGAATTATAATTAGCAGTGAAACCTTCGCCATTAAATATTAAATTCTGAAATAGAAACTAAAATATTAAAATTTAAATATTTTTTAACTTTGACTTATAACCATTAACGACGAATAGCTAGAAAAATACCTAAAAATAGAGCTGTCTTAGAAAAATTCTGGCTCGAGTGAGATCTTTGGGAAAAAATGTAATTAAACAAGTAATAGGGCGTTAAGTTCGGCCGGGTCGAACTTTGGATACCCACCAATTCGGGTGTATATGTACCACCTTTCGTCATAATCCGGTGAAAAATGCATATATAGAAATATGAACCGATTTGGACCAAATTCGGCACGGACATTGAGTGGTCTTATAAATACAAGTCATCATTCAAGTTTCTAGAACAAATATTGGTTTTTTGGAAGCCATATCCAAATATAGACCGATCTGAAGCATATACAACAAGGATGTCGAAAAGCCTAACATAAGTCAATGCATCAAAATTTCCGCGAAATCAGATTATAAATGTGTCTTTTATTGGGCCAAGACTTTAAATCGAGAGATGGGTCTATATGGCAGCTTTATCCAAATCTGAACTGATCTGGGCCAAGTCGAAGGGCCAACTCACTGTTCCAAATTTCGGCGAAATCGGACAGTAAATGCATCTCTTATAGGCACAAGAACTTAAATCGAGAGATCGGTCTATATGGCAGCTATATTCAAATCTGGACCGATCCGGGCAAAATTGAAGAAGGATGTCGAAGGGCGTAACACAAGTCAGTGTCCCAAATTTCGGAGAAATTGGACAATAAATGCACCTTTTATGGGCCCAAAACCTTAAATCGAGAGATCGGTCTATATGGCAGCTATATCCAAATCTGGACCGATCTGGGCCAAATTGAAGAAGGATATCGAAGGGCCTTACGCAACTCAGTGTCCCGAATTTCAGCAAAATCGGATAATAAATGTGGCTTTTATGGGCCTAAGACCCAAAATCGGCGGATTGGTATATATGACAGCTATATCCAAATCTGGACCGATCCGAGCCAAATTGACGAAGAATGTCGAAGAGACTAACACAACTCACTGTCCCAGCAAAATCAGATATTAAATGTGGCTTTTATGGGCCTAAGACCCTAAATCGGCGGATTGGTATATATTACAGCTATATCCAAATCTGGACCGATCTATGCCAAATTGAAAAAAGATGTCGAAGGGCCTAAGACAACTCACTGTCCCCAATTTAAGCAAAATCGGATAATAAATGTGGCTTTTATGGACCTAAGACCCTAAATCGGCGGATTGGTATATATGACAGCTACATCCAAATCTGGACTGATCCGAGCCAAATTGGGGAAGGATGTCGAAGGGCCTAACACAACTCACTGTACCAAATTTCAGCGAAATCCGATAATAAATGTGGCTTTTATGGGCCTAGGGCCTTAAATCGGCGGATCGGTCTATATGGCAGATATATCCAAATTTGGACCGATCTGGGCCAAATTAAAGCAGGATGTCGAAGGGTCTTACACAACTAAGTGTCCCAAATTTCGGCAAAATCGGATAATAAATGTAGCTTTTATGGGGACCCAAGACCTTAAATCGAGAGATCGGTCTATATGACAGCTATATCCAAATTTGGACCGATCCGAGCCAAATTGGAGAAGGATGTCGAAGGGCTCAATACAACTCACTGTCCCAAATTTCGGCAAAATCAGATAATAAATGTGGCTTTTATGGACCTAAGATCCTAAATCGGCGGATCGGTTTATATGGCAGCTATATCAAAATCTGGACCGATCTGAGCCAAAATGAAGAAACATGTCGAAAAGTCTTATACAACTCACTGTCCCAAATTTGACCAAAATCGGATAATAAATGTGGTTTTTATGGGCCTTAGACCCTAAGTCGGCGGATCGGTCTATATGGGGGCTATATCAAGATATAGTCCGATATAGCCCGTCTTCGAATTTAACCTGCTTATGGACGAAAAAAGCATCTGTGCAAAGTTTCAGCTCTATATCACTATTTTTAAAGACTGTAGCGTAATTTCAACAGATAGACGGACGGACATGGCTAGATCGCCTTAGATTTTTACGCTGATCAAAAATATATATACTTTATTAGCCGAACCGGGCCCTCTCCGCTGCGCCTTTTTTAACTCTCTACTATCTTTTTACGGTGGGGACACTTCGCTCTGAATGCGGATATCGAATTCGTGCCATTGTAGCCTTTGACGCTGAACGCGTTCGAATCCTGGCGAGAACATCGGACAAAGCGGTGTTTTTCCTCATAATGTTGGCGACATTTGCGAGGTACAATGTCATGCATGGTCATTTAAAAATTTTTCTCCAAAGAAGATATCAAATTCGTTCTTTATTCCCAACGGAAATGAAAATCAGCTAAGGGGGTGTTTTAAGGCGTAACCCAAAGCACTTGGCTCCAAAATTGGTTATTAAATTCGTTTTCTACTCTCAAATACCTTTCATTTGAGTCCCATATAGTCATAATGGGTCAAATAACCCATTTGACGTATCTTTAGGAGCAAAAGCGCCACCTGAATTGAACAGAAATTTTAATGTCGTATTCGTAATCTTCTCCCTAATACCTTTTATTTGAGTCCTATACAGCCATGGTGGGATAATATGCCCATTTGGGGGTGGCCGACCTCCCATTACTCGGACCTAATATTTTATGCCATATTTGTAATCTGCTGCTTAATACTTTTCATTTGAGTCCCATATTGACATGAACTTTGAATATATCTGTTTAGAGGAGTTTTGGGTTTGGGGGGCCCACTGGGTACTTTAATATTATATTCGCTTTTTGGTTTCCAATATTTTTCATTGATACCCTTATTTTGCCCATCGGACCACTTTCAGATATGGGTGACGTTTTTGGGGTATGGGGTCTCCACCCGATATCTAAAAATTATATTGTCTATGTTTCCTTCCAGACAAACGTATACAATCTGCGAAAATTTTAAGAAAATCGGTTCAGCCAAGTATCATATAGTCATAATGGGTCTAATGCCGTTATTGTGTGGTGGCGTGACCCCCAATACTCCGATCTGATTTTGTATGCCAGATTCAAAATCTACTCCCGAATGCCTTTCATTTCTGTCCCATATTGAAATGAACGTCCAATATGTCTGTTTGGGGGAGTTTTGGGGTTGGGGCAGCCCGATGGGTACTTAGACTCAAATTTCAATACCATATTCGTATTCTACTCTCCAATACCTTTCATTTGATACCTATATTGTCCCGATCGGTCAACTTTTGATTTTGGGTTGTGTTTTTGGCATAAAGGGGAGGGTCCGCCCGCCTTCCGATACCGAAAAATTATATAGCCTATGTTTCTTTTCAGACCAACCTACACAATATGCGAAAATTTCGAGAAAATCTGTTCTGCCGTTTTTCAGTTTCTACGAAACAAACACACCGAGTCCCATATATCCGTGATTGGCTAATGTGCCCATTTTGGGCGTTTTTGTGGGGGTGGGTCGAGGCCCTATGCTTCGACATGAATTTCCATGCCAGATTCGTTATCTACTGTCCGTCTGTCTGCTGAAATCATGCTACAGGCTTTAAAAATAGAGATATTGAGCTGAAATTTTGCACAGATTCTTCTTTTGTCCATAAGCAGGTTAAGTTCGAAGATGAGCTATATCGGACTATATCTTGATATAGTCCCCATATAGACCGATCCGCCGATTTAGGGTCTTAGGCCCATAAAAATCACATTTATTATCCGATTTTGCTTAAATTTGGGACAGTGAGTTGTGTTAGGCCCTTCGACATCCTTCGTCAATTTGGCTCAGATCGGTCCAGATTTGGATATAGCTGCCATATAGACCGATCCTCCGATTTAGGGTCTAAGGCCCATAAAAGCCACATTTATTATCCGATTTCGCTGACATTTGGGACAGTGAGTTGTGTTAGGCCCTTCGACATCTTTTTTCAATTTGGTCCAGATCGGTTCAGATTTGGATATACCTGCTTATAGACCGATTTCTTGATTTATGGTTTTGGGCCCATAAAATGCTCATTTATTGTCCGATGTCGCCGAAATTTGGGACAGTGAGTTAAGTTAAGCCCTTTGACATACTTGTGCAATATCGCACAGATCGGTCCAGATTTGAATATAGCTGCCTTGTGGACCGATCTCTCGATTTAAGCTTTTGGGCTCATAAAAGAGACATTTATTGTCCGATTTCGCCGAAATTTGGGACAGTGCTTTGTGTTAGGCTCTTCCACATTTTTATGCAACTTGGCCCAAATCGGTCCAGATTTGCATATAGCTGCCATGTAGACCGATATCTCGATTTAAAGTCTTGGCCCCATAAAAGGCGCATTTATAATCCGATTTCACTGAAATTTGACACAGTGACTTATGTTAGGCTTTTCGACATCCGGGTCGTATGTAGTTCAGATCGGTTTATTTTTAGATATAGCTAGTGTACTTATTAGTATTTGGTCCAAATCGGAACATATTTGGATATAACTGATATGGGACATGAGGTATGAAATTTTCACCGAATTTTGATTAAAGGTGGTTTACATATATACCCAAGGTGGTGGGTATCCATCCTTTTTCTTTATAGTGTTTAAAGAGTTGCTAAATAAACAATTTATCAACTATATTTTAATAGGTTAGATCGTTCAAATTAATGTTAAATGTATTAATATATCCCATATTAATTATTTAATAAAAACTTTTAAATTAATTTTAAAAATTATTATTACTATAAAGCCTAAGAATCATAAGGACCAAATTTTACTTAAATAACAATAAACTTTAATTTAATTTTTAAAACATTTTCAATTGGTTGAATTAAAATAAATCTGCACCATTTTACTGCATAATGTCTCTTACAGTCGTTTTATCAGTGTGTGTACATATTGGTAGTGTGCGCCTATGCCTGTGCCCTAGGGTAACTTTATCCTCTTCAATGGCAAGTATTGTGAAAGTTGTTTGTGGCTTTTCCGTATTATTTTATTCATGTCTTTGTATTTGTATTTTCGTTTGCGTGGGTGGGTGGATCATTTAAAATGATAGACCTGTTTGAATTCGTGTTTTCTTTTATTTATTTTTTTGCTATAAATTTTTGTTGTTGTTGTTTTGTTTAAATTGACCTGTTTCCAAAGGAGTTTTGAGTTTTTTTTCTGTTCTTTTCAACGCTTGCATTTGTTTATGTGGTGTAGTGTATGTGAGTGTCTGTGTGTGTGTGTGGGATGAGCTGTATGATGGGCCTGTTGCTGTTGCAGTATAAAGCTGAGTATTTTCTCCGGGCTGAAATTACACGATTTAGTCACAATCCAGGGGCTCGTTAGATTGTGCATTCAAGCGTGGCGTTATTTTAACGAGGAGGGAGCAATACTACATTGCAGTGGTAGTAGTACGAGTGTGTAGTAGAGTGAGAGTAAGAGATATATTCACAGATAGATAGATAGATAGAGGTAAAAAAAGGTAGACGACAACAAGAGGTCCAGTCTAAATGGTGTAGAGGCATGTGTTTGTGTGTGTGTGTGTTTTTTGTGTCGTTCAGTCTGTATATACAACAAATTAAAGAAAATACATAGGTCCATACTGCTGTGGGCCTCTTATTCCATACTTTGCTCACGGTGTTTGGTTTGGCTTGGTTTGTTTTGGTGTTGTGTTGTTTGTGCTTTCTTGCCTTTCACTTTGGTTTCTGGTTAAACGCAGACGGTGTTTCCTTTTTATGTTCTTTTTTTTCAGTTTTTATATTCTTTCACGGCTGTTTGTAGTTTTTATTAAAATCATTTAATTGTTACAACAAAGTATATACATTTGTGTATGTTTGTCTGTGGAGGGGCGTTTTAAAGGTTCTTGGGTTTTATGCAGATATTTGTGTGTATGTAACGGCATATATATAAGTGGGTAAACTTTTAGTTATGGATCGAAATTTTAATGGCCGACTACGGTGATGTTGCGTCTATTAGCAATCGTTGTATTTATACAGAGAAATTATTTTAATAAAAAACAAGTAAGAGCGTGCTAAGTTCGGCCGGGCCGAATCTTATATACCCTCCACCATTGATCGCATTAGTCGAGTTCTATGCGCTGTATCTCTTTTTCGACAAACATAGAATATTGAATAAGAATTGTTATGCTATTGGAGCTATAACAAGTTATAGTCCGATTCGGACCATAAATGAATGCTGAACATTGTGGAAGTCATTGTGTAATATTTCAGTTTATTCGGATAAGAATTGGGCCTTGTAGGGACTCAAGAAGCAAAATCGGGAGATATGTTTATATGGGAGCAGTATCAAGCTATTGATCGATTCAGACCATATTAGACACGTATGTTGAAGGTCATGAGAGAAGCCGTTGTACGTTGTTTCTGCCAAATCGGATGAAAATTGCACCCTCTAGAGGTTCAAGAAGTCAAGACCCTAGATCGGTTTATATGGCAGCTATATCAGGTTCTATATCGATTTACGCCATACTTAGCACAGTTATTGATAGTCATAACAAAACACCTCATGCAAAATTTCAGGCAAATCGGATGAGAATTGCGCTCTCAATTGGCTCAAGAAGTCAAGATCCAAAATCGGTTTATATGACAGCTATACCAGATAATGAACCGATTTGAATCATACTTCGCACAGTTGTTAAAAGTAATACCGAAACACTACGTGCAAAATTTCAGTTAAATCTGGTGATAATTGCGCCCTCTAGAGGCTCAAGAAGTCAAGACCCCAGATCGATTTATATGGCAGCTATATCAAAACATGGACCGGTTTAAACCATACTTAGCGTAGTTGTTGAAAGTGGTACCAAAACACTACGTGCAAAATTTCAATAAAATCGGATAAGAACTGAGCCCTCTGGAGGCTCAAGAAGTCAAGATCCAAGATCGGTTTATATGACAGCTATACCAGATTATGAACCGACTTGATCCATACTTGACACAATTGTTGGATATCATAACAAAACACATCGTGCAAAATTTCATTCCAATCGGATAAGAATTGGGCCTTCTAGAGGCTCAAGAAGTCAAGACCCAAGATCGGTTTATATAGCAGCTATATCAGGTTATGGACCGATTTGAACCATACTTGGCGCAATTGTTGGATATCATAAAAAAATACGTCGTGCAAGATTCTTTTCCAATTAGATAAGAATTGGGCCTTCTAGAGGCTCA
This sequence comes from Stomoxys calcitrans, assembly GCF_963082655.1. Taxonomy (NCBI): domain Eukaryota; kingdom Metazoa; phylum Arthropoda; class Insecta; order Diptera; family Muscidae; genus Stomoxys; species Stomoxys calcitrans. The sequence continues at coordinate 20,858,006 of NC_081553.1, forward strand.
AGAAGTCAAGACCCAAGATCGGTTTATATGGCAGGTATATCAAAACATGGACCGATATGGCCCATTTACAATACCAACCGACCTACACTAAAAAGATGTATTTATGCAAAATTTCAAGCGGCTAGCTTTACTCCTTCGGAAGTTAGCGTGCTTTCGACAGACAGACGGACGGACAGACGGACGGACGGACCGACGGACATGGAATATATATACTTTATGGGGTCTCAGACAAATATTTCGAGTAGTTACAAACAGAATGACGAAATACGTATACCCCCCATCCTATGGTGGTGGGTATAACAAGTAAGGAAAGGCAAAAGTCGGGCGGTGCCGTCTTTATGATACCCTACACTATATGTACAAAGTGGGAGCTATATGGATTTCGGCGAATGTTTTCAGATGGGTTATTAAGCTATAACTATTGGCCGCTATTGTGGAAGTCATCGAGGAAATCGTGGTACAAAGTATTGGGAAGATTGGTCAATAAATACGCTTGCAGTGGCTCTAGGAGTAAAAATCGGGCGATGTATGTATATGAGAGCTATATCTTAATCTGAACCGATTTCTATGAAATTCACCAGTGCCATTAGAAAATCCTTCCTGCCAAATTTCGAGAGAATCGGTTAACAAATGACCATTTTATTGCATTATTACTGCAAATCGGACGAACATATACATACATCTCATATATCCCAGATCGGCTTATATGGCAGCTATATCAGGATTGGTACCCATTTGAAACATACTTAGCAAAGTTTTTGGAAGTCATAACATAACATTTCATGCATAATTTCAGCCAAATCGATTGAGAATTGCGCCCTCTAGCGGCCTAAGAAATCAAGATCACAGATCGGTTTATATGGCAGTTATATCAGGTTATGAACCTATTAGAATCATATTTAGCACAGTTGTGGGAAGACGTAACAAAACACTTTATACCAAATTCCACCCAAATCGGATAAGAATTGGACCGTCTAGTGGCTAAAGAAGTCAAGATCTTACATCGGTTGATATATCAGCTATATCAGGTTTAAATCCGATTTGAACCATATTTAGCACATTTATTGGAAGTCATAACAAAGCACTTCGTTCAAAACCTCAGCCAAATCGGATAAGAATTGCGCCCTCTAGAGGCCTACTGAAGATCGGTTTATATGGCAGCTATATCAGGTTATGGACCGATTTGAACCATATTTAGCACAGCATAAAATATTTCGTGCAAATCCTCAGTCAAATCGGATAAGAATTGCGCCCTCTAGAGGCCTAAGAAGTCAAGATCCCAGATCGGGTTATGTGGCAGCTATATCAGGTTATGGACCGATTTGAACCAGAATAAGGACAGTTATTGGTAGTTATAACAAAACACTTCGTGCTAAATTTGAGCCAAATCGGATAAGAATTGCGCCCTCTTGAGGCCTAATAAGTCAAGATTCTAGATCGGTTAATACAGCAGCTATATCCGGTTATGGACCGCATAAACGACATCACCATATCCATAGCACTGGCCTGGATCATATTTGATTCAGTTCGCAAGAACTCTTATACAAGTAACAGTTTCAGCAAAATCAGGCAAACAAAATGCTTTTCATGGGATTAAGACCCTAAATGGGAAGATCGGTCCATATGGCAGCCTTATCTAAATATAGTCTGATCTGGACCATATGCTGGTCGGATGATGCGGGGCTTAATATCAGTCACTGAGTAAAATATCAGAGAAATCGGACAAGAAATGCAGCTTTTATGGGCTTAAGACCCTTAATCGGCAGATCGGTCTATATGGTTCCGGGATTTAGGCCCTGAATTGGCGGATCAGTTTATATGACAGCTTTACCCAAATATAGTCCGATTTGACCCATTCAAGAACTTAACCTGCATATAGAAGAAAACGAGTCTGTGCAAAAAAAAAAAAAACATTTTTATACTCACCGCCATAGGATAGGGGGTATACTAAATTAGTCATTCCATTTGTAACACATCGAAATATTCATTTACGACCCAACAAAGTATAAACTATTACGGATCGTTGTAAAATTCTAAGCGATTTAACGATGTCCGTATGTCCGTCAGTTATAATCACTCTGCAGTCTTTACAAATTGTGATATTTCTCAACTTAATCTACAAATTTCTTCTATACGCAGATTAAGTTCTTGAATGGGCCACATCGGACTATATCTTGACATAACCCCCATATAGACTAATCTGCCGATTAAGGGTCTTAAGCCCATAAAAGCCACATTTATTATCCGATTTTGCTGAAATTTGGAACAGTGAGTTGTGTTGGGCCCTGCGGCATATTTCTTCAATTTGGCCCAGATCGGTTCAGATTTGGATATAGATGCCATATAGACCGATCTCTTGATTTAAGGTCTTACGTCCATAAAAGGCCCATTTAGTGTCCGATTTTGCCAAAATGTGGAACAGCGAGTTAAGTTAAGCCAATCGACATATTCCTGCACTATGGCACAGATCGGTTCAGATTTGGATATAGCTGCCATATAGACCGATCTCTCTATTTAAGGTTTGGGGCCCATAAAAGGCGCATTTGATGTCTAATGTCGCCGGAATTTGGGACGGTGAGTTAAGTTAAGACCCTCGACATATATCTGCAATTTGGCCCAGATCGATCAAGATTTGGATATAGCTGCCATATAGACCGATCTTTCGATTTAAGGTTTTGGGCCCATAGAAGGAGCATTTATTGTCCGATGTCGGCGAAATTTGGGACAGTAAGTTCAGTTAAGCCCCTCGACATATTTCTGCAATATGGCACAGATAGGTCCAGATTTGGATATAGCTGCCATATAGACCGATCTCTCGATTTAAGGTTTTGGGCCAATAGAAGGAGCATTTATTGTCCGATGTCGGCGAAATTTGGGACAGTGAGTTAAGTTAAGTCCCTCGACATATTCCTGCACTATGGCACAGATCGGTTCAGATTTGGATATAGCTGCCATATAGACTGATCCTCAGATTTAGGGTCTTAGGCCCATTAAAGCCGCATTTATTATCTGATTTTGCTGAAATTTGGGACAATGAGTTGTGTTAGACCCTTCGACATTCTTCGTCAATTTGGCCCAGATCGGTCCAGATTTTGATATAGCTGCCATATAGACCGATCTCTCGATTTAAGGTTTTAGGCCCTTAAAAGTCCCATTTATTGTCCGATGTCGCCGAAATGTGGGACAGTGAGATATGTTAAGTCACTCGACATATTTCTGCAATTTGGCACAGATCGGATCAGATTTGTATATAGCTGCCATATAGACCGTTCTCTCGATTTAAGGTTTTAGGCCCTTAAAAGTCCCATTTATTGTCCGATGTCGCCGAAATGTGGGACAGTGAGATATGTTAAGTCACTCGATATATTTCTGCAATTTGGCACAGATCGGTTCAGATTTGGATATAGCTGCCATATAGACCGATTACTCAATTTAAGGTTTTAGGCCCTTAAAAGGCCCATTTATTGTCCAATGTCACCGAAATTTAAGACAGTAAGTTGTGTTAGGCCCTTCGATATCTTTCTTTAATTTGGTCCTGATCGGTTCAGAATTGGATATAGCTGCTATATAGACCGATCACTCGATTTAAGGTTTTGGGCCCATAAAAGGCGCATTTATTTTCCTATGTCGCCAAAATTTGGGACAGTGAGTTAAGTTAAGTCCCTCGACACATTTCTGCAATATGGTACAGATCGGTCCAGATTTGGATATAGCTGCCATATAGACTGATCACTCAATTTAAGGTTTTGGGCCGTTAAAAGGCCCATTTATTGTCCGATGTCACCGAAATTTAAGACAGTAAGTTGTGTTTGGCCCTTCGATATCTTTCTTTATTTGGCCCAGATCGGTTTAGATTTGGATATAGCTGCCATATAGACCGATCTCCCGATTTAAGGTCTTGCACCCATAAAAGGCGAATTTAGAGTCCGATTTTTCCAAAATTTTGTTCAGTGTGTTGTACCAAGACTCCCAACATCTGTCCGGAATATGGTTCATATCGGTCTATATTAAGATATAGCTGCCATAGAGATCGATCTTCAGTTTTAGGGTCTAAAGACCATAAAAGGCGAATATGGTGTACATTTTCATATAACTGCCATATAGACCGATACGCCAATTTAGGGTCTTAAGCCAATAATAAGGGCATATATTACCGAAAAAATAATCCAGATCTGAACATATTTGGATATATTGGGTTGCCCAAAAAGTAATTGCGGATTTTTCATATAGTCGGCGTGGACAAATTTTTTCACAGCTTGTGACTCTGTAATTGCATTCTTTCTTCTATCAGTTATCAGCTCTTACTTTTAGCTTGCTTTAGAAAAAAAGTGTAAAAAAGTATATTTGATTAAAGTTCATTCTAAGTTTTATTAAAAATGCATTTACTTTCTTTTAAAAAATCCGCAATTACTTTTTGGGCAACCCAATACAATAGCTGCCATATAGGCTGATCTACCGTTGTTGGTTTTTAGGCCTATAATAGGCGCATTTATTATCCGATTTCGTTGAAATTTGGAACAGTGAGTGGTATTAAGACTCCCAACATATATCCCAAAAATGGTCCAGACCGGGCTATATTTAGATACTGCTGCCATAGAGACCAATCTTCAGCTTAAGGGCCAAAAGACCATAAATGGCGCATTTATTCTCCGATTTGGCTGAAATTTGAAACAATGAGCTGCTTTAAGATAAATGGTCCAGATCGGACCATATTTAGATATAGCTGTCATATAGATCGAAATCGGCTGATTTCGGTGTAATTTCGAACTTCGAACTGTTACTTGTATAGAGCTTCTCGACAACTGAATCAAATGTGATTGAAATCGGACTATGGATATCAATATGGTGGGTATCAAAAGTTCGGCACGGCCCAACTTAATGCGTTTTTACTTATTTTGTTTTTTTATTTTACAAATACCTGCAATTGAATTTTTGCCACATGTTGGGCGCCACTCTTTTAGTTCAGGTAATTACGTTAAGGCTAATCAATTCACCTAAATTTTTGTAATTTTTTTTTTTTGGAAACAACATAGTCGTTCTAAGTTGGGCGCCAGTTATAACAAGCATTTCTCATATTGGGGGCCAGAAGTCAAATTCTCTTAAATGTTACTGAACTTCATTTATAACTGTTATGCTGACTTCAGTATCATCCTACGTTGGGCGCCAGTTGCTACACAGCTCTTTTATGTTAAGCGCCTAAGGAAAACTTATGAAATCCTAAGAAATTTCAAACAAAACTCGAAATAAGAAACTTTTTCTTTTTCCTCAATGTTCGACCCATGCATGTGCCACTACATGCACACATACATACACACATATGATTAAATTTAAGTTTTAGGTAAGCATGTTTGGGTAGTTGGAAGATATGTGTAAAGAAGTATTTAGAAGCAGAAGGGTCATGGACTTGTACTTAAACGCGTGTGTGTTTATTCGTATGGCTGTGTGGGCGAGTGTGTGTGTGTGTGTGGGTGTGTGTCTGTTAACAAAAGGCCTACTTAAGTCATGTGCCAATCTCCTTTAAGTATCCTGGTAAATGTCTTTTTAAATTGCTGATTGGCCAGGGCATAACAAAATGGATTCATGGGACTGTTGGCATAACACAGGAAATACGAAAACATGTACAGGTGTTCATTGGTACACGGTGGATCACGGCAGAAACCCTCGACGAGGGCCAACACATGATACGGTGTCCAGCAGGCCACAAAGCAGCCCAAAATAAAGGAGATGGTGCGAAAGGCTTTGCGTGCCCTATTCTCCGATTTGGATTTTTGCCTACCCACACCTATGACCAGGGGTATGGTGGCCTTTTTACTTTTGAAATGTTTGCTGATGGAGTGCATAAAGTCTCGCTTGCTGGACGAGCGACTACTGCTCGAAGTCTGCTGATGCTGCAGCTGATGATGGGATTTCTTTTGCAGTTTCAGCGAGCTAGACTGCCGCTGGGGTGCGGGTGGTGGTTGTGTTGAGGGATTCGTTTGGTTGTGACTGGTTGAGCCGGAACTTGTACCCGATGTGGAAGCCATTTTATTGGTGGTGGTGGTATCCGAGGTTTCTCGCTCATCGATTTTGTCCAAACTCTTTGAGGTCATCACCGGCGGAGGTCGATGAGGCAGCGTAGACGACAACGACGTTGCTTGTGAAGTGCAGGTGTTGGTGTTTGTGGTCGTCAATGTCGTCGCCGTCGCTGACATCCCTGTTGTGTTTGTTGTTGTTGTGGCCGCTTTGGCCACTGTGCTAACAACCTGTTGCTTATTGCCTTGTGTCCTTAAAGCTGATGCTGATGTATTGGTGTTGTTGTTGGTGTTTGTTGTAAGGTTGACACCATTCCTTGTAGCCACTGCCGTCGCCGCCGCCGTCGCCATCTGTTGCCCCTTGGAGCTGTATTGCAGCAGCACGCCATCGGCACTGCTGTGGCGCGGAAATAACATGACATCAATGCAGCTCTCCCGACGCTCCTTATCAAAATCCTCCAGACCTGTATAGGAGACAAGTAAATGTTTTTCAATTTCAATATCATTCGCAAGGGGTGCTTCAACACTGTGGGAGGGGGGAGCAAAATAAATATCTGTTGTGGTGGATTGGAGATGGGGGGCGCCATCATCACCTTGTGAGGCAGGTGCACAGCTATTTGCCACTGCTTTGGTGGGGACTCTGGAAGTGGTGGTGTTGGGGTTAATGGTTGTGGGATTTTGAGCAACTTTTTGCAAAGCTTGACTTAACAAAGTTGGGCTGCTGACAATTTGATTGGCATTCAACTGCGGACTGCCGGCACTTGTGAGTTTTGTGGTTGTTGTTGTTGATGTTGTTGAGGGATGGGTTGGCTGTTGCTTGCTGAGCTGCAGCTGAAAGGAGTTTTGATAATTTGCGGAAGTGGGTGGGGTCATGGCTATGGAACTCTCATCCATGAAACGTAACTCCGAATTATTGGCCATCACATCGTAGGTGTTGAGCTGCAATTCACTGTTGCTGCTGGGATTATCCGAGCCATCCGAGAACAGGGAGCTGGACTGAAATGGTTCGGGAGGAGGTAAAATGGCATGCACCAGTCCCACTTGAATTTGGTCGCGCGGCACCACAATGGGGGCCAAGTTGACGGGGGAAAGTGGAGACTCATCATTGGGGGGTGCTTTGGGTGTGGAGGGTTGCGAGGAGGTTTTCAGTGCAGCAGCTGCTGCTGTTTGCGTTTCCGAACCACGTTCGGTTTCGACAATTTGCGACAAAGTGGCACATGAGGTCCTTTTCGATTTGTCCATGGGTGGCGGGCGACTGATCTCCTCCTTGCTTTGCGCCCTCTCCATACCCCTGTGACTGGAGGGATGGGGAGAGCTGGCGCCTGAGGATAAGGCCACGGCTTCTGTGGATTTGGAGGTGGGGGTACACAAACCTTTGGAGCGTGTTGCCAGTAGCGCCGCCTGGGCCCCGAAAACGAGCCCTATGGAAGACCGTTTGCGTAAGTTCGACATTTTCTGTTGGTTGATTAGCTGCTGGGCCTGATTCACCGAACTCTCCTCGTCCGAATCGAAGGCAGGGCTGCTGGAGCGCTCCGACTTCTCCACCTCGCCCGAATCGGTTTTGGAGCCCTTGTTATTGTTGCCCTTGGCAAGGCCATCGGAAATGCGTCGTTGTTCCTCGGGACCATCGGTAAGGGTGCCATTGATAATATCGGCCGCCTGGGCCAAGGGATTGGCCTGGCCCGAGCCACTGTAGCGCTTACCGCCTCCCACGCCCCCCGCTTGATCACAGCCTGTATTGTCCTCCATGTCGACTTTGGTTTTGAGAATTTTCTCCTCTATGGCCCCTATGCCGGCCGCATGGCCCGCCATGCCGGACATGGCTCCCGCACTGAGGGCCACCATTGATTGCATTTTGCGTTGTTTGGCTTCGCTGCGCTTTTGCATTTCATAGGCCGTCTTATAGATGCCACCATACAAAACGAACAGCACTATCAGCGTTGTCCAATAATAGCCAATGATGAGGGCCGTATTAAAGACGGGATCCTTAAGGAATTGCACAGCACACTGACCCGGCAGCAGATCACGTTTGCCCGTAAAATGTTCCCAACCAAAGATGGAGATGAAGAACAGCAGTGCAGGTATTATCCAGGTGATGGTGACCATGTAGATGACTCTCCTTTTGGTGCGCCAGCTGCGATATTTAGCTGCTATTTTAACCGAACAATAGCGATCGATGGTTATCAGCAACACTGTGTACTGGGAGACCAGGCACACTGTGTAGTCCACCGAAAGCCATAGGTCGCAGAGCAAGGGTCCCAGATCCCAATAGCCCATGAGTACATAGACTGTGTAGAAGGGCATGGAGACGGTTCCTGAAATGAAATGGAATATCAAAGAGGTAATTGATGGGAGGGTTAAATAGACCATTAGCAAGCTTTAAATATGTATGTATCAGTCGGATAGACGAAATAAGAAGGACCGACTTACAGGTGGACAGGGAATAGGCATTCATGAAGATGGACAGACGTGCGGGTGGGCAGACATACGAACAGACAGACTGATGGGCATACATGCTGATGTATGGGAATACAGATGGACAAACATATAGATGGACAGACATACATATGGACAGATCTTTAGATGGACAGTCATTCAGATGGACAGATAAACAGATGGACAGATAAACAGACGGAGCGACACCCAAAAGGAGAGACAGACGTACGGGTGGGCAGACATACGAACATACAGATTGATGGGCATACATGCTGATGTATGGGAATACAGATGGACAAACATATAGACGGACAGACATACAGATGGACAGACATACAAATGGACAGACATTCAGATGGGCAGATAAACAGATTAACACATGGAGCGACACACAAAAGCAGAGTCAAACAGGTGGTTTGACATATAGACAGACGTATAGATGTACATCCAGATGGACAGATATATGGATAGGTAGATAGATGGACAGACTGATGGGCATACTTTCAGAAGGACAAACATACAGATGGGGAGACAGACAAATGGACATGGATTGAGATCCAGATAGGCAGGTGGACAGACAGGCTGATGCAGATGGACAGATATGTAGATGGACAGATATACAGTCTGACAGTTATATAGATGGGCAGGCGGACAGACAGATTGATTGGCATACATGCAGATGAACAGACATACAGACATTTAGATGTACAGACATACCGAAGGATTGACTCAAAGATAGACGGACATACAGATGGACCGACATACCAATAGGAAGATAGACAGACAAACAGACAGTTGGACAGACATACAGATGGGTAGATAGACGGACAAGTTGGCTGATGGGTATACATGTACATGAATGGAAATACAGACATACAGAAGGACAGACAAACAGATGGACAGATATTCTGATGAACAGATATTCTGATGAACAGATATTCTGATGAACAGATATTCTGATGAACAGATATTCTGATGAACAGATATTCTGATGAACAGATATTCTGATGAACAGATATTCTGATGAACAGATATTCTGATGAACAGATATTCTGATGAACAGATAAACTGATAGAACGACACACAAAAGGAAATACATACAGATGGTTTGACATAAAGGCGGACAGACATACAGATTCACAGACATGCATATGGACAGACATACATATGGACAGACATACATATGGACAGACATTCAGATAGGTAGATGGACAGACACTGATAGGCATACATGCAGGCATACACAGATGGACAGATATACAGATGGCTAGCCATACAAATGGGGAGTCAGACGGAAGGAGAGACTTATGGACATCCAGATGGACAGACATACGGATAGGACGATAGACAGACAAACAGACTGATGGGCATACATGCAGATGAACAGACATAAAGACAGATTGAAAGAGAAACAAATAGACCTATATAGAAATGTAAAGATATACAAATGGTTTGACATATAGAAGGACAGATATACAGATAAGCGGATATACAGACCGACTGATAGACATATTTGTAGGTGGACAGACATCCAGATTGGCAGACATCAAAATGGGTAGGCAGATTGGTGGGAATACATGCAGATGGACAGACATACAGGTGGACTGACATACAAATAGAAAGACATACAGGTGGATTGACATGAGGACGGATAAACATACAAATTGACAGGCATACAGATGGACAAACAAGCTGATGGGCATATGTGCAGATGGACCCACTACAGGTGAACACATATGCAGATGGACAGAGAGACGGACTGGAAAGATGGAAAAACAGACAAAAAGACAGGTTGACAGACAGGCAGAGATATTGATGAACAGACAGACAAACCCGACTGACAAAACTGACGAATAAACAGTTTGACAGACTGATGAGCATATATGCAGAATGACAGATAGGCCGACATAAAAATCGAAAGACATACAGACATAAAAATTGACAGTCATACAGATGGGCAGACAGACTAAAGGGCATACGATTACATGCAGGTGGATAGACATAGGGATGAACTCTTATACAGATGGGTAGAGAGACGAACTGGACAGACAGATGAACCGACAGTCAGACATATTGATGGACAGCCAGACAAACCAATGGAAGGAAAAACTCATGTAAAGACTGAAGAATAGTCAGTTTGGCAAACGGAATGGACAGATAGATTGACAGATAGACATACAGCCAGCCAGACAGACAAACAGATAAACAGAGGGAAAGACAGACAAACAGTTTAACAGACGGAAAAATTGATTGCCCGTAAGACTGTCTATGGGTTAGACTAACAGACAGACAGATACAAATAGTCTTTCTGTCTGTTTATATTGGGTTGCCCAAAAAGTAATTACGGATTTTTCTTGTGACTCTGTAATTGCATTCTTTCTTCTGTCAGTTATCAGCTGTTACTTTTAGCTTGCTTTAGAAAAAAGTGTAAAAAAAGTATATTTCATTAAAGTTCATTCTAAATTTTATTAAAAATGCATTTACTTTCTTTTAAAAAATCCGCAATTACTTTTTGGGCAACCCAATATATGTCTTTTGTTGTTACATGGCTTGACCCAAGAAAATGATACTCGAATCAAGCCTCCCAAGCAATGACATTCAAAATAATCCCCCTTTCATCCCCCATCTCCCTAAAATACCTACCTATCAGCATATCCGTGGCTGCCAACGAAGCTATGAAATAATTGCTAGGCTGTCTTATATTCCGATCCACTATAAAGGCCAACAATACCAAAATATTGCCTCCCACCGTCAAGATAATGCAAATCGCTAGGCACACTGCTATGGCTATGGTCTGCCACAGTTCAAAGGGAGGCAACACCAGGGCGGGACCTTCACTCTCATTGCCGTCATTGCCATAGACACTTGTACTATTCGTGGTGCCATTTACAAATGCTGCTAATCTCTGCAAATCATCACTCGTCCATAAATTCAACTCTCCATTTTCTCCAATAAAAGGTCGATAGAGTTGTGCCGCTTTTAGCAGTCGCTTGCATTCGTTTGGTTCCACAAAACGATTGTAAATGGATTTGCAGAGATTTTCTCGTTCCTTTTTAAGGCGCCTAGATGGAGGGGGAAAAAAAGAGCAAAATGATGAAAATGTTTAGAAAAGAGGATTATTTTTTTTTTTATTTCTTCTGCAATAGCATTTTAAGAAATTTTACCATTGTGTTATGAAATCAGGTTTTATTGAGTATATCGAATCGGTTTTATTATCGATTTCCGTGGAGGATAACTCAAAATCCTCCATGTCACTGGAAGGTCTCATTGTCATTATTCCCTAACAGCAGTTACAGCAAATGCACAGAGTTTCAACTAATGTAGGCCATGGAAAGTTCTGGATAATTTCATCTTCAATGGTTGCTGATTAAATGCCATGTAATATCCTGAAAGTAAAGGAAAAATAAAAAAAAATTATTTCTTGGAAAAAAAAAACAATAAAAATAATACTGACGTAGTAGAATAGTTTTTTGAATATCAATTTCATGGTATTTTGGAAGGGCTTTCTTGTCTTGGCATGTTTTTTTTTTGATTTAGCGCCCATATTAATTTAAGGTTTAGTACCCATAAAAGGCATAAGTATCACCCGTTTTTCATGAAATTTGCTACGTTGAGTTGTATACGACCCTACCTAGGCATATGAGGAGGGTGATGAGATGTGGAAGCATTTCGTATGTCATTGCCCGTCTTTCACTGTTAACTTATGTGGTGACACAATACCAGACTTGAGCCATTTTAGGGACACTGACTGGAGCCTCATAGAAGTCACTGTGTCAAATTTCAGTGAAATCGGATTATAAATGTGCCTTTTATGGGGCCAAGACTTTAAATCGAGAGATCGGTTTATATGACAGCTATAACCAACTCTGAAACGATCTGGGCCAAATTGAAGAGGGCTGTCGAAGGTCCTAACACAACACACTGTCTCATTTTGGCGAAATCAGACAATAAATGTGCCTTTTATGGGCCCAAAGCCTTACATCGAGAGATCGGTCTATATGGCAGCTATATCCTAATCGGAACCGATCTGGCCCAAATTGAAGAAGAATGTCGACTGGCCTAACACATATCACTATCCCAAATTTCAGCAAAATGGTGCAATAAATTTGGCTTTTATGGGCCTAAGACCCGAAATCGGCGGATCGGTCTATATGACAGCTATATCCAAATCCAGACCGATCTTAGCCAAATTGAAGAAGAATGTCGAAGGGCCTAACACAACTCACTGTTCCAAATGTCGGTGAAATCGGACAATAAATGCGTCTTTTATGGGCCCAAGACCCTAAATCGGCGGATCGGTCTATATAGCAGCTATATCCAAATCTGGACCGATCTGAGCCAAATTGAAGAACGATGTCGAAGGGCTTAGCACAACTCACTTTCTCAAATTTCGGCGAAATCGGACAATAAATGCGCCTTTTATGGCCCCAAAACCTTAAATGGAGAGATCGGTCTACATGGCAGCTATATCCAAATCTGAACCGATCTTGGCCAAATTGAAGAAGAATGTCGAAGGGCCTAACACAACTCACTGTCCCAAATTTCGGCGACATCGGACAATAAAGGCGACTTTTATGGGCTCAACGCCTTAAATCGAGAGATCGGTCTATATGGCAGCTATATCCAAATCTGGACCGATCTGAGCCAAATTGAAAAACGATATCGAAGGGCCTAGCACAACTCACTTTCTCAAATTTCGGCGAAATCGGACAATAAATGCGCCTTTTATGGCCCCAAAACCTTAAATGGAGAGATCGGTCTACATGGCAGCTATATCCAAATCTGAACCGATCTGTGCCATAGTGCAGGAATATGTCGAGTGGCTTAATTTAACTTACTCTCCCAAATTTCGGCGACATCGGACAAAAAAGGCGACTTTTATGGGCCCAAAGCCTTAAATCGAGGGATCGGTCTATATTGGCGGCTATACCCAAATCTGGCCCAAATTGAAAAAGAATGTCGACTGGCCTAACACATATCACTGTCCCAAATTTCAGCAAAATGGGCTAATAAATGTGACTTTTATGGGCCTAAGACCCGAAATCGGCAAATCGGTCTATATGGTAGCTATATCCAAATCTGGACCGATCTGGTCCAAATTGAAGAACGATGTCGAAGGGCCTAGCACAACTCACTTTCTCAAATTTCGGCGAAATCGGACAATAAATGCGCCTTTTATGGACCCAAAACCTTAAATCGAGAGGTTGGTCTATATGGCAGCTATATTCAAATCTGGACCGATCTGAGCCAAATTGAAGAAGAATGTCGACAGGCCTAACACATCTCACTGTCCTAAATTTCAGCAAAATGGGGTAATAAATGTGGCTTTTATGGGCCTAAGAGCCGAAATCGGCGGATCGGTCTATATGGGGGCTATATCAAGATATAGTCCAATATAGCCCATCTACGAACTTAACCTGCTTATGAACAAAAAAAAAAAAAAAAGAATCTGTGCAAAGTCTCAGCTCAATTTATTAAAGTCAGTTGGAAGTCATGAGGGAAATCATTGTTAAAAATTTTAACCCAAGGGGATGAAAAGTGCGCCCTCTATAGGTGCAATGTATCTTATATAGGACACATTATATATACATTGCCTTATATATAGGACACATTCGGTGTCGGATCGCTTATTTTTGTTAAATTTTTCAAAAAAATAGGAACTTTGCCGATAGTACGATATCAACAGGAAAAATATCAATCGATATTTAGTCAAAAAATAAAATATCGATAGTATCGATAATGCCATCGATATTTTGCCAGCTCTACTTAGTTTACATATTTTATACATATTCACCATATGATGGGGGTATCCTAACTTCGCTATTTCGTTTGTAACATCTCGAAATATTGATCTAAGACTTCATCGTCTTTACATTTTTAATCGATGTAGTCATGTCCGTCCATGCGGCTGTCTGTAGAAATCACGCTATCTTTCGAAGGCGTAAAGCTAGGTGCTTGAAATGTAGCATAAATACTTCTTATTAGGTCGGTTGGAATTGTAAATGGTCCATGTTTTGGTTTAGCTGCCATATAAACCGATCTTGGATCTTGGATGCGCCCGCTAGAGGGCGCAATTCTTATCCGATTTGGCTAAAATTTTGCATGAGGTGATTTGTTCAGACTTCCAACAACTGCTTCAAGTATGGTTGAAATTGATGTGCTTCGTTTGTTTGTTTGTCTGTTCCGTATAGACTCAAAAACGGCTGAACCGATTTCCAAGAAATTTTCACAGATGGTAGAGTTTGAGTTCCCGGTGAAAATAGGGTTCCACATTTGTTGATATTTGAAGGGGGCGGACCCTTCCCTCATACCTCCATTTTCAAAAACGCCAGATCTCGGAGATGGGTGCATCGATTTAACGAAATTTTGCTTGTCACCTTATGGTACCTCAAAAACACAAAATTGATATAAAATGTTGTGGTGAAATATCCTGGGGGGACGCCCCATCCTAAAACCCCCCCTAACGGACATGTTTACCGATTGGGACAATATGCGTATCAAATGAAAGGTATTTAAGAGTAGATTACGAACTTGGCATAAAAATGACCCCCTTAGTATCGGGGGATCCCCCACCCCAAAAACAACATCCAACAGGACACTTGTACAGGTTTCGGCAATATGGGTATCAAATGAAAGGTATTTAATAGTAGACTACAAATCTGATATAAAAATTTATTATTTAGTGTTTGAGGGGCCTTCCCCATCCCCCAAAATCCCCAGCAGGACATATTTACCGATTGGACAATATGGGTATCAAATGAAAGGGGTTTGAAAGTTGAGTGCACATACGTTATAAGAATTTGGTATAAAGGTGTCTACGGGGCCTCCCCAACCCCAAAAACTCTCAAAACGGGCATTAATGTCCAACGTCACCAAATGGGTATAAAATGAAAGGTTTTTAGGATTTAACGATAAATTTGGTATACACATCTGAAAAAGACCTTGGTAGGTATTTAGGTATTTAGTAGGTGGACCGGTCACCTACTAAATACCTTTCAATTAGACTGTAGATCTATCAGTTTTGATTGCCACTACGGCGTGGATTTCTTTAAAATCAAGCCTTTAATAGCGTTTGACAACGCTACCAGTATCAGGAAATATGATGAACATACATTTTGTTCACTTTGAGGTGTTTGAGTTCGCCAACAAAAGACGGTAGCAATTTTTCAGTAAAATCTAACGCAATCACACTATTGAACACAACAGAATTTGTAAAAAATATAAGGAACACATCGAAATAGCCATTTCCGACCCTATAAAGTATACATATTCTAGATCGTCGTAAAAATCTAAGACGTTCTAGCCATGTCCGCCCGTCTGTCTGTTGAAATCACGCTACAGCCTTTAAAAATAAAGATATTAAACTGAAACTTTGCACAGATTCTCTTTTTTTTGTCAATAAGCAGGTTAAGTTTCAAGATGGGCTATATCGGACTATATCTTGATATAGCCCCCATATAGACCGATCCGTCGATTTAGGGTCTTAGGTCCATGGAAACCATATTTATTATCCGATTTTGCTGAAATTTGGGTCAGTGAGTTGTGTTAGGCCAGACGATAACCTTCTTCAATTTGGCCCTGATCGGTTCAGATTTGGATATAGTTGCCATATAGACCGATCCGCCGATTTAGGGTGTTAGGTCCATGAAAGCCATATTTATTAACCGATTTTGCTAAAATTTGGGTCAGTGAGTTGTGTTCGGCCAGACGATATCCTTCTTCAATTTGGCCCTAATCGGATTTGGATATAGCTGCCATATAGACCGATCTCTCGATTTAAGGTCTTGGGCCCATCAAAGGCGCATTTATTGTCCGATGTCGCCAAAATTTGGGACAGTGAGTTGTGTTAAGACCTCCGACATCCTTCTTCAATTTGGCCCTAATCGGATTTGGATATAGCTGCCATATAGACCGATCTCTCGATTTAAGGTCTTGGGCCCATAAAAGGCTTATTTATTGTCCGATGTCGCCGAAATTTGGGACAGTGAGTTGTGTAAGGACCTTCGATATCCTTCTTAAATTTGGCCCAGATCGGTTCAGATTTGAATATAGCTGCCATATAGACCGATCTCTCGATTTAAGGTCTTGGGCCCATAAAAGGCTTATTTATTGTCCGATGTTGCCGAAATTTGGGACACTGAGTTGTGTTAGGGCCTTCGATATCCTTCTTTAATTTGGCTCAGATCGCTCCATATTTGGATATAGCTGCCATATAGACCGATCTCTCGATTTAAGGTTTTGGGCTCATAAAAGACACATTTATTGTCCGATATCGACAAAATTTTGGTCGGTGAGTTGTGTTAGGCTACTCGACATCCTTTTGCAGTTTGGCCCAGATTGGTTCAGATTTGGATTTAGCTGCCATATAGACCGATCTCTCGATTAAAGGTCTTATGCCCATAAAATGCCCATTTTTTGTCCGATGTCGCCGAAGTTTGGGACAGTGAGTTGTGTTAAGACCTTCGATATCCTTCTTCAATTTAGCCCAGATCGGTTCAGATTGGAATATAGCGGCCATATAGACCGATCTCTCGACTTAAAGTCTTGACCCCATAAAATGCGCATTTATAAGCCGATTTCGCTTAAATTTGACACAGTGACTTATGTAAGGCTTTTCGACTTCCGTGTCGTATATGGTTCAGATCGATCGATATTTGGATATAGCTACCAAAAAGACCCATATTTTGTTCAACAATGACTTGTACTTATTAGACCACTCAATCTCCGTGCCGAATTTGATCCAGATCGGAGCATATTTTAATATAGCTGATATGGGGGCATAAATTATGCATTTTTCACCGGACTATGACGAAAGGTGGTTTACATATATACCCGAGGGGGAGGGTATCCAAAGTTCGGCCTGGCCGAACTTAACACCTTTTTACTTGCACCCTTTAATACTCTCTTGATGCTCTTATCATCTGACTTAAGTTCTTTCTGGAAATTTACTTCCTTGGCCATTTTGCACTGAGCTGCACTTTGCTGCTCATCTTCATTATTAAGGCAATTTAGCAATTTGATCAGTGACCAGAAATGCCAATAACTGAGTTATTCAATAAATTCGTTTCGAAGCTTGGGATCGTCTTAATAATTTTAAACAACTTTCCACTAAATTGCCCCATAATTTAATGTAGTCCTCGCTTAACAAGCCATTCTGTCTTGCAACATACTTGAGTGGGCCTACATGACGGCTGAGATGAGTAAAAGGAAAATGTAATGGGGCGGGGGAGCAAAACCTTGATGTTGTTTATTTGATTTGAAAGTAAAATGCACTTTCCTTAGTCAAGAAGGTTTTCTTCATTTTCTTGTTCGTGCTCTTCTTCTGCTCTTCCTGTTTTTGTTTTTCTCTAAAGTTGTTGTTGTTATGCTTGTTGTTAAGTTGAAATTATGTCTGGTTTCGAAGGTGTTTCCAGGCAGAGAGGCAGCCGGGCAGACAGACAAACCAACCATAAACCTCAAAGTCTCTCCAAGTATTCCCAAGATAAAGATGTCGGATGTTATATTGAGTCTGCCTATGCAAGTGGCAGCAAAAGCTGTTGCAGCATAGCAGAAGGCCATTTGAAGGATACAGAGACAGCCACAGATGCTGATGCTGATGTTGGGTGGAGTATTGGGTTGGGGGAAAGAACCCATGGTAACTGTTGCATTTCCTTTGCGCGCGTTTATTTTGTGAAGTCTCTTACAAGCAAAGGACTAAAATGTGGAATCTGGAGCACAGACGAACACCAACAAACGCGCATTACATTAAGAGGAAAAAAAGTTTACGAATTGCAAATTTCATTAAACTTAAAAAAAATTCCCGGTACTTGTTGTTTCTTTGTTTTTGTTTTTCCCCATTGCAGATGTTGATCAACAAGAGATATTAGGGTGTATTGGGGTTTTTGCTAAATCAAGAATATCCTTGAAATTTGATTTAAACACATAATTTGGAAGAACATTGATTTTTGCCGCAAGTAAAAACAGAATTTTGTGTTTCAAAGAATATGTTTAAGATAATTGGAAACAATTATTTGTAGGATTATGTTGCAATAATGTTGTCATTTGTGAAGCGTAGTTATTACAGTTGGAACATATTTGCTCCAAATATGATACGGATTGTTTAATAACTCATCTGAAAACATCTGCTGAGGTCCATAAAAATTGGTTCGGAATAAGATATAGCTCCCACTTTGTAATTATAGGGCCCGATTTTTGCCTTTCCTTAGGGTTTTTTTATGTGCTGACTCCCATTGGCTCGTTGCTGTGCGAAACACCTTAGTCTAGAAGTTTACAAGGCTAATTATCTAAGTTTATTACCCCACAAGTGTCACCAACACTAGGAGGGGAACACACTGCTGCCAATTTTTTCTCATGACCTCGGCGGGATTCGAACCCAGGCGTTCAGCGTCAGAGGCAGACATGGCAACATCTGAGCTACTCTGGCCCCCCCAGACAGATGGTACCGAATATTTATTCGCGATATGTACTGCAGTTTCGAAGACCGCGTAGATATTTTTGAGGTTGGGTTGTCCCCTTAGGAGGACACCGTAGCGCAGAGGTGGGCATGTCCGCCTATGACGCTGAACGTGAATTGGAGTCCTGACGAGAACATTAAAAACAAGTAAAAGTGTGCTAAGTTCGGCCGGGCCGAATCTTATATACCCTCCACCATGGATCGCATTTGTCGAGTTCTTTTCCCGGCATCTCTTCTTAGGCAAAAAAGAATATAAGAAAAGAGTTGCTCTGCTATTAAAACGATATCAAGATATGGTCCGGTTCGGACCACAATTAAATTATATGTTGGAGACCTGTGTAAAATTTCAGCCAAATCGTATAAGAATTGCACCCATTGGGGCTCACGAAGTAAAATAGGGAGAACGATTTATATGGGATCTGTATCGGGCTATAGACCGATTCAGACCATAATAAACAAGTTTGTTGATGGTCATGAGAGGATCCGTCGTACAAAATTTCAGGCAAATCGGATAATAATTGCGACCTCTAGGGGTCAAGAAGTCAAGATCCCAGATCGGTTTATATGGCAGCTATATCAGGTTATGAACCGATTTGAACCTTATTTGACACAGTTGTTGAAAGTAAAAATAAAATACGTCATGCAAAATTTCAGCCAAATCGAATAGGAATTGCGCCCTCTAAAAGCTCAAGAAGTCAAATCCCCAGATCTGTTTATATGACAGCTATATCAGGTTATGCACCGATTTGAACCATACTTGGCACAGTTGTTGGATATCATAACGAAATACTTCGTGCAAAAATTCATTCAAATCGGATAAGAATTGTGCCCTCTAGAGGCTCAAGAAGTCAAGACCCAAGATCGGTTTATATGGCAGCTATATCAGGTTATGGACCGATTTAAACCATACTTGGCACAGTTGTTGGGTATCATAACAAAACAAGTCGTGCGAAATTCCATTCCATTCGGATCAGAATTGCGCCCTCTAGAGGCTCAAGAAGTCAAGACCCAAGATCGGTTTATATGGCAGATTTATCAGGTTATGGGCCGATTTGAACCGTACTTGGCACAGTTGTTGGATATAATAACAAAACACGTCGTACAAAATTTCATTTCAATCGGATAAGAATTGCGCACTCTAGAGGCTCAAGAAGTCAAGACCCAAGATCGGTTTATATGGCAGCTATATCAGGTTATGGACCGATTTAAACCATACTTGGCATAGTTGTTGGATGTCATAACAAAACACGTCGTGCAAAATTTCATCCGAATCGGATAAGAATTGCGCACTCTAGAGGCTCAAGAAGTCAAGACCCAAGATCGGTTTATATGACAGCTATATCAAAACATGGACCGATATGGCCCATTTAGAATACCAACTGACCTACACTAATAAGAAGTATTTGTGCAAAATTTCAAGCGGCTAGCTTTACTCCTTCGAAAATTAGCGTGCTTTCGACAGACAAACGGTCGGACGGACAGACAGACGGACAGATGGACGGACGGACAGACGGACGGACACGGCTAGATCGACATAAAATGTCACGACGATCAAGAATATAAATACTTTATGGGGTCTCAGACGAATATTTCGTCTGATACCCTCCACCCCATCTTATGGTGGAGGGTATAAAAATTCAGTTATGGCCTGGTAATGCTGGCAACTGTTATGAGAAACTTTGCCATGTAAAAAAGAAGGCCACCGTAGCGCAGAAATTAGCATGTCCGCCTGTTACGCTGAACGCCTGGGTTCGAATCCTGGCGAGAACATCAGAAAAAATTTTCAACTGTGGTTATCCCCTCCTAATGCTGGCGACATTTGTGAGGTACTATGCCATGTTAAAACTACTCACCAAAGAGGTGTAGCACTGCGGCACGCCGTTCGGACTCGGCTATAAAAAGGAGGCCCCTTATCACTAAGCTTAAACTTGAATCCGGCTGCACTCAGTGATATGTGAGAAGTTCCTTAGTGGAATGTTCATGAGCAAATTTGCATATGCATGCCATGTAAAAACTTCTCCTCAAAGAGGTGTCGCACTGCGGCACGCCGCACAGTGGGAGAAAATCGAAAAAAACTAGAAAAAAATATGTTATTTGAAAACGGATGAAGATTACTATTTGAAATTTGAAAAGGTGAGAGCTGAGGTGTTATCAAGATCATGCGTAAAATATCAAGCCCTGTAGGTCCTCTTGGCATTTCGAAAAATTGTTCGGTCTGCCAAATCTTTATTTGTGGTTCGATTTTCAAAATTTTTTGCTGGATAGTGCTTAAAGATCCCTACGCGTTGTTTTACTTGCAAATTGAATATCTTTTTATTGAATAATCTGACGTGGATACTTTTTGCGACGAAGTCGTGGTAAATTTCGCCATTAATCTAAATCATGTATAACAAGTAAAAATACGTGGATACACACCACCATGGAAAATTAACCATCCTCATTTATGACAACTCCACTACCACATCCACAGTATTATGCAAACGGGGGCTGGTCTGGATCATGTTTGATTTAAGTCCCGATAACTCTTTTACAAGTCACTGTTTCAGCGAAATCGGGCAACACATTCGATTTTTATGGGATTAAGACTCTAAATTGGAAACTCGGTCTATATGGCTGCTATATGCATAGGGAGTCTGATCTGGACCATATTTGAGTCGGATGTTGGGAGGTATAATACAAGTCACTGAGTGAAATTCCAGCAAAATCGAGTAATAATTGTGGCTTTTATGGGTTCTAGACCCTTAATCGACAGATCGGTCTATATGGCAGCTATATCAGAATGAAGACAGATTTGAACCATATTTGAGTCGGATATCAGTAGGCTTGAAACCACTCACTATTTAACCTTTCAGCGAAATCGGATAGTAATTACGACTCTTATGGGTTCCAGACCCTTTATCAGCAGATCGGTCTATATGGAAGCTATATCTATATATAGTTCGATCTGAGCCATATATAAGTCAGATGTCGGGAGGTTTAAAAAATCTCACTGGTTCAAATTTGAGCGAAATCGGGTATTAAATAAAGCTTTTATGGGCTTCAGACCCATTATCTGGAGATCGGTCTATATGCAGCTATACCTAAATATAGTCCGATTTGAGCCATGTTTGGGTCAGATGTCGGGAGGCTTAAAATAACCCACTGTTTCAAATTTGAGCGAAATCGGTTAAAAAGTAAAGCTTTCATGGGTTTCAGACCCTTTATCGGCAGATCGTTCGATATGGCAGCTATATCTAAATATAGTCCGATCTGGACTATATGCAGGTCAGATATCAGGAAGCTTAAATTAACCCTCTGTTTCAAGTTTGAGCGAAATCGGGTATTAAATAAAGCTTTTATGGGCTTCGGACCCTTTATCGGGAGATCGGTCTATATGGCAGCTATATCTTAATAAAGTCCGATCTAAACCATATTTGGGTCAAATGTCGGGAGGATTAAAATAACACACTGTTTCAAATTTGAGCGCCATCGGGTATTAAATAAAGCTTTTATGGGCTTCAGAACCTTTATCGGGAGATCGTTCTATATGGCAGCTATGTCCAAATATATTCCGATCGGGCCCATATTTAGGTCGGATATCGCGAAACTTAAAATAACCAACTGTTTTGTATTTCAGCAAAATCGGATAAAAAATAAAGTTTTTGTGGTACCTTTTTCTGCAGATCGGTCTATATAGCAGCTATATCCAAATATGGTCCGATTTGGCCCGTTCAAGAACTTAACCAGCGTGCATCAAAAAGACGTATCTGTGCCAAATTTCAGATCAATATCTCAATTTTTGAAGGCTCTAGAGTGATTACAACAGACGGACGGACAGACACACGGACATCGTTAAATCGTCTTAGAATTTTACGACGATCCGAAATAAACATGCTTTATGGGGTTGGAAATTGATATGTCGATGTGTTGCAAACGGAATGATTTAATGAATATACCCCCTATCCTATGGTGGTGGGTATAAATATGAGAATCGAACCACGAATGCCTTCGTAAGTTGCAAACTACAAAGCCAACCTTGGTCAAAGTTTCAACAACCAAAACTGAAAACTCGTATATCCCCGCTATCAGTGCGTACTCAAGCAAACAGAAAAAAGTTTGGACAAGTAAGGGGTAGCTAAGTTCGGCCGGGCCGAATCTTATATACCCTCCACCATGGATCTCATTTGTCGACTTCTATACGCGGTATCTCTTTGTAGGCAAACAAAGAATATTGAATAAGAACTGTTATGCTATTGGAGCTATATCAAGTTATAGTCCGATTCGGACGATAAATGAATGCTGAACATTGTAGAAGTCATGGGGTAGTATTTCAGTCCATTCGGATAAGAATTGCGCCTTGTAGGGGCTCAAGAAGCAAAGTCGGAAGATCGGTTTATATGGGAGCTGTATCAAGCTATTAATCGATTCACACCATATTAGACACGTATGTTGAAGGTCATGAGAGAAGCCGTTGTACGAAATTTCAGCCAAATCGGATGAGAATTGCGCCCTCTAGAGGCTCAAGAAGTCAAGACCCCAGATCGGTTTATATGACAGCTATATCAGGTTATGTAGCGAATTGCGCCATACTTAACACAGTCATTGGAAGTCATAATAGAACATCTTATGAAAAATTTCACCCAAATCGGACGAGAATTGCGCCCTCTACAGGCTCAAGAAATCAAGATCCAAGATCGGTTTATATGACAGCTATATCAGATTATAAACCGAATCATACTTAACACAGTTGTTGGAAGTGATACCAAAACACTACGTGCAAAATTTCAGTCAAATCGGACGAGAATTGCGCCCTCTGGAGGGTCAAGAATTCAAGATCCAAGATCGATTTATATGGCAGCTATATCAAACTATGAAACAATTTGGCCCATTTACAATCTCATCCGACCTACACTAATAAAAAGTATTTGTGCGAAATTTCAAAAGCCTAGCTTTACTCCTTCGAAAGTTAGCGTGCTTTAGACAGACAGACGGACGGACGGACGGACGGACATGGCTAGATCGACTAAAAATGACATGACGATCAAGAATATATATAATTTATGGGGTCTCAGACGCATATTTCGAGGTGTTACAAACAGAATGACGAAATTAGTATACCCCCATCCTATGGTGGAGGGTAAAAATAGGACCACTAATGAAGATTTGGCAGGGATAGGAATTTTCAAGCACTATGCAGCAAAAACAAGTAAAAAGGCGTTAAGTTCGGCTGGGCCGAACTTTGGATACCCACCACCTCGGGTATATATGTAAACCACTTTTCATCAAAATCCAGTGAAAATTGCATAACTTATGTCACATAGCAGTTATATCGAAATATGATCCGATTTGTACCAAATAGCAAAATTTTGGTCGTTTTAGTAGATACATCTAAAACTAAACCGATCTGAACCATATACAAAATGGATGTCGAAAAGCCTAACATAATTCAATGCGTCAAATTTCAGTTAAATTCGCCTTTTTTGGGGCCAAGACTTTAAATCGAGATATCGGTCTATATGCAAATCTTGGTTGACCTAGACCAGATATATGTGTAGGAGCTTAACTTAACTCTCTGTCCACAATTTGGCAACATCGCATAATAAATGCGCCTTTTATGGGCCTAAAACATTAAATCGAGGGATCGGTCTATATGGCATCTATATTCAAATCTGGACCGATCTGAGTGAAATTGAAGGAGGATGTCGAAGGGCCTAACACAACTCACTGTCCCAAATTGCGGCGACATCTGACAATAAATGCGGTTTTTATTGCCCCAAAACCTCAAATCAAGGGATCGGTCTATATGGCAGCTATATCCAAATCTGAACCGATCTGAGCCAAATAGAAGAAAGATGTCGAGGGGCCTAACACAACTCACTGTCCCAAATTTCAGCAAAATCGGATAATAAATGTGGCTTTTATGGGCCTTAGACCCTAAATCGGAGGATCGGTCTATAAGGCAGCTATATCCAAATCTAGACCGATCTGAGCCAAATTAACGAAGGACATCGAAGGGTCTAAGACAACGCACTGCCCCAAATTTCAGCAACATCGGATAATAAATGTGGCTTTAAGGGGCTTAGACCCTAAATCTGAGAATCGGTCTATATGGCAGCTATATCCAAATCTGGACCGATCTGGGCCAACTTAACGAAGGACATCGAAGGGTCTAAGACAACTCACTGTCCCAAATTTCAGCAAAATCGGATAATAAATGAAGCTTTTATGGGCCTAAGACCCTAAATCGGAGAATCAGTCTATATGGCAGCTATATCCAAATCTCTACCGATATGGGCCAAATTGACAAAGGACATCGAAGGGTCTAACACAACTCACTGCCATAAGTTGCAGCAAAATCGGATAATAAATGTGGCTTTAAGGGGCTTAGACCCTAAATCTGAGAATGGGTCTATATGGAATCTATATCCAAATCTGGACCGATCTGAGTGAAATTGAAGGAGTTGTGTTAGGCCACAACTCACTGACCCAAATTGCGGCGACATCTGACAAAAAATGCCGTTTTTATTGCCCCAAAACCTAAAACCGAGAGATCGGTCTATATGGCAGCTATATCGAAATCTGAACTGATCTGAGTGAAATCGAAGGAGGATGTCGAAGGGCCTAACACAACTCACTGTCCCAAATTTCAGCAAAATCGGATAATAAATAAGGATTTTATGGGCCTAAGACCCTAAATCGGAGGACCGGTCTATATTGCAGCTATATCCAAATCTGAACCGATCTGAGCCAAATTGAAGAAGGATGTCGAAGGGTCTAGCACAACTCACTGAACAAAATCGGATAATAGATGTGGATTTTATGGGCTTAAGACCCTAAATCGGAGGATCGGTCTATATGGCAGCTATATCCAAATCTGGACCGATCTGAGCCAAATTGGCCAAGGATGTTGAAGGGCCTAACACAACTCACTATCCCAAATTTCAGCAAAATCTGATAATATATGTGGCTTTTATGGGCCTAAGACCCTAAATCGGAGAATCGGTCTATATGGCAGCTATATCCAAATGTGAACCGATCTGGGCCAAATTAACGAAGGACATCGAGAGTCTAAGACAACTCACTGTCCCAAATTTCAACAAAATCGGATAATAAATGAGGCTTTTATGGGCCTAAGACCCTAAATCGGAGAATCGGTCTATATGGCAGCTATTTCCAAATCTAAACCGATCTGGACCAAATTGACGAAGAATGTCGAAGGGTCTAAGACAACTCAATGTCCCAAATTTCAGCAAAATCGGATAATAAATGTGGCTTTTATGGACCTTAGACCCTACATCGGAGGATCGGTCTATATGGCAGCTATATCCAAATCTGGACCGATCTGTCCCAAATTAACGAAGGATGTCGAAGGGCCTAGCACATCTCACTGTCCCAAATTTCAGCAAAATCGTTTAATAAATGTGGCTTTTATGGGGCTTAGACCCTAAATCGGAGGATCGGTCTATATGGCAGCTATATCCAAATCTGAACCAATCTGAGCCAAATTGAAGAAAGATGTCGAAGGGCCTAATATAACTCACTGTCCCAAATTTCAGCAAAACCGGATAATAAATGTGGCTTTTATGGGCGTAAGACACTAAATCGGCGGATCGGTCTATATGGCAGCTATATCCAAATCTGAACCGATCTGAGCCAAATTGAAAAAGAATGTCAAAGGGTCTAGCACAACTCGCTGTCTCACATGTTCTTGCACTGCATATTTTTTATCAGTTTTTTCGATTTTCTCCCACTGTGCGCCGTTCGAAATCGGAATTCCCTTATCATTGAGCTTAAAACTTGAATCGAACAGCGCTCATTGATATATGAGAAGTTTGCCCCTGCTTCTTAATGGCGTCCCCTTCATACTTAGGGCACGCCATTTTCTTTTAAAGACCTTTCATTTAAGTCCCATATCGTGCTGATCGGTCTATATGTCCTCAGGGGACATTCCTCAGAGAAGGTTAGACTTTGCTGAATTTCCTTATCTCGTCACTTCGCTCCATTACAGACCGACATGTAAAAATTTAAGAATCCCAACCCCATCTTCTGGCTTCGAGATATTCTCATATACTCTTTTTGTTTTGGTCAAAATAAATATTTTATTCAAAAGTATTCTAGTGCTCCTCATCAATAAGCCCTACAATTGCTTAGGTCCATTGACATCACAGTACCTCAAAGTAACAGCAAGGATGCCCAGGAAAAGAAACTTACAAATTGACTATACAGGTAGAACTTCAACTTGCTAAAACTAACTATCATGGTGTATATGGGTGTATAAGTGTGCCTTAGTGTGTGTGCGTTGTACACCAAATTGTGGCCTTGTACCACTTCAAAAGAAATGTTGTGGAAATTGCCGTCGCTACGTCTGGCAATGGCTGAAATTGCACTCAAAAGCAACAGAGAGCTCCATCAAAAACCACCAACTAAGCAGTAAAGACACGAAAGTGGGGAGTGGGGGCAAAGCAGACGACAGCCTGAAAGTAGATATCAGGCATTCTGGTGTGCTGCATAAAACTTTTCAAAAGCCATAATCCGCACTGTTTCTTAGTCAAATGCGGATGATTTTGATAGGGTTAAATGGATTTGTGTTCACTTTTACATTGAATTTAAATTCACTTTGCCAAACCTAAACGCAAAGTGGAAGTGACATTTAACTCAGAACAGCTGAGACTCCAGGTTGCTACCGGTGTGTTTGAGAGAGGGAGGGAGAGAGTGAGAGAGGGAGAGAGAGGAAAGAAGTGAGGGATATAGTCATAAAGAGCAACAAGCATACAAAAGCCTTCGAATGATTGAACATTTTTTTGTTTGGATTTTGGCTTGTAATCTAGGATTTGTGGTAATGTGAATTTGAAAAATCACTGGCATTGAATATTTCATTCCCTTCATTTTAGTTCATTGAAAACCGAGAAAGAAATGCTAAGAATTTCAAACAAATAAATAAATATTTATGATAATATGAAGGAGAAGATAGATGTTTGTGTTTTACTTGGGAATTGATAGAATTTAGGAAGAAGAAAGGCAAGGTTTGCAAAGAATTCTTTATCAAATTGTTGATATGGGGTAAGGTGATGCTTTTTGGGACATTTTTGTTCTATACAGCTGCTAAAAAAGCTTTTGATAATCGTTGGTGGTTTAAACCGCTGTATACTAAAGTTGTCAGACCTTTAATGTCATATGGTGTTGTAACTTCGTGAATGACACTTAAAAAATCCAATTAGTTCGCCATACTCAGCTGGATCGACAGGACGACTAAATGGGACATCATAGCCGCATTGATGACAACACTTACTGCTGTAGCAAATTAAATGAAACATTTATGTCTGCCATAATTGTGGCTAGACAAATTTGTGCAAGCAATGCCGTGAGGCTTTCTATTGATTTAAGTAGCTGGTACGGATTATGAGTTATTATACCCAACACCATAGAATGGGGGAATACTAATCTAGCCATTCCGTTTGCAACACCTCGAAATATTCATCTAAGACCCCATAAGTTATATATATTCTTGATCATCTCGACGTTTTGAGACGATCTAGCCATGTCCGTCCGTGCGTCCGTCTGTCTGTCGAAATCACGATAGCGGTCGATCGCGTAAAACTAGCCGTAGGTCATTGGGGATTGTAAATGGGCCATATCGGTTCAGATTCAGATATAGCTCCCATCAGGGACGTAGCAAGGGGGGGGGGCCTCGGGCTCGAGCCCCCCACCACCCTCAGAACGATTTGGTATACAGAAAAAAATTTAATTAAATTTATTCTAAACACAAAATTTTAGTTCAACTTTTTAAAATGACAAAATATTCTACAGAGACAACATTTTGGTCAGACCATGACCACTTTAAAAATATTTTTCTTTAGTACAAAATGTTAATGAAGTTTTTTCCAAACCAATCTTATTGAGTTTTTTCCAAACAAAATTTAAGAATTTTTTTTATAAACCAATTTTATCAAAATTTTTTCTAAGGACGAAATTTTAGCGTATTATTTTTGAAGACAAAACTGCATTAGCAATTTTCCTCAAGGCAACATTTCAATAATTCACCGTAACATTCTCTTCAGCCTGGGCCGGACCCTCTCGAAATAATTAAAAAAAAAATCATTACAATTTTTCCTAAGGACAAAATTTCAATATACATTTTTCTAAATACTGTATTTTAATGTTTTTTTTTTTGCAAAAGCTATATTTCAGTTGAAGACTTTCGAAAGAAAAACTTTGCCAGCCAAATTCCATTATCCAATTTGGATGAAATTTCATATATTCATAGTTTAGAGCATTTTTATGGACATAGTAATTTTTTTGAATTTTTTTTTAAAGAAAATTTTTGAAAAATTTGTAAAAATTTTTGAAAAATTTGTAAAAATTTATGGAAAAAAAAAGTTTTCTTTATTTCCTAAGCCACAATGTATTTAGTTTTTTACCCTACACCACTACTGTGGTACAGGGTATTATAACTTAGTGAATTAGTTTGTAACACCCAAAAGGAAGAGATATAGACCCATAGATAAGTATACCGATCGATCACTTTCTGATTCGATTTTGCTGTGTCCGTCTGTCTGTCAGTCAGTCCGTCCGTCCGTCTGTCTGTTCGTCCGTGTGTCTGTCCGTCTGTCCATGTTAATTTGTGTACAAGCTACAGGTCGCAATTGTCATCCGATTGTCTTCAAATTTAGTGCGGGCACGTTTTTGACCTAGAGACGGAGTCTATTGAAATTGGAAAAAATCGGTTCAGATTTGGATATAGCTCCCATATATATATACGTCCGATTTGCAGTAATAATACAATAAAATGGTCACTTGTTAACCGATTATCTTGAAATTTGTTAGGAAGGATTTTCTCTTCACTCTCGACATTACTGGTGAATTTCATGCAAGCGCATTTATTGACCAATCTTTCCAAAACTTCGTACGACGCTTTCTTCGACGACTGTGACAGTATCTGAGAAGTTTGCTCGAAATCGGTTCAGATTTAGATATAGCTCCCATATATATGTTTGTCCGATTTGTATTAATATTACAATAAAATGGTCGTTTCTTAACCGATTTTCTCGAAATTCTGTAGGAAGGTTTTTCTTATGATTCTCGATATTACTGGCGTATTTCATAGAAATCGGCTTAGATTTAGATATAGCTGTCATATATGTATAACGCCAGATTTTCACCCTAAAAGCCGATGCAAGCGCATTATTTGACCAATCTTGCGACAATTTTGCACCACCCTTCCTCGACGTCTACCACATTATCTGAGAAGTTTGCTCGAAATCGGATCAGAATTAGATATAGCTGCCATATATATGTTCGCCATATTTTGGGTTAATTGCAACAATGTTGTCATTTGTCATCGGTAGTTATTACAGTTTGAACATTTTTGATCGCCGAGGTCCATCAAAATTGGTTCAGAATTGGATATAGCTCCCATATTGTATGTATAGGGTAGGTGTAGGGTATTGTACAGTCGGTACCGCCCGACTTTTTCATTTTCTAGATGGTTTTCAATTTGTTTGCGTTAAATTTTATGAAAATAAAAATCATTTAAAACCAATCGACCTACAAACAAGTAAAAAGTCGTTAAGTTCGGCCGGGCCGAACTTTGGTCCACCACCACCTTGGGAATATATGTAAACCACCTTTCAACAAAATCCGGTGAAAATTGCATACCTTATGTCCCATAGCAGTTATACCGAAATATGTTCCGATTTGGGCTAAATACTAATAAGTACAAGTCATTGTTCAATTGTGTATAACAAAATATTGATCTTTTTAGTAGCTATATCTAAAAATAAACCGATCTGAACCCTATATGACACGGATGTCGAAAAGCCTAACATAAGTCAATGTGTCAAATTTCAGTAAAATCGGATTACAAATGCGCTTTTTATGGGCCCAGAACCTTAAATCGAAATATCGGTCTATATGGCAGCTGTATTCAATTCTGGACCGATCTGGGCCAAATTGAAGAAGGACGTCGAAGGGCCTAACACAACTCACTGTCTTAAATTTCAGCGACATCGGTCAATAAATGCGCCTTTCATGGCCCCAAAACCTAAAACCGAGAGATTGGTCTATATGGGAGCTATATCCAAATCTGGACCGATCAGAACGATGTCAAAGGGCCTAAGACAACTAACTATCCCAAATTTCAGCAAAATCGGTTAATAAATGTGGCTTTTATGGACTTAAGACCCTAAATTGGAGGATCGGTCTATATGGCAGCTATATCCAAATCTGGACTGACCTGGGCCAAATTGACGAAGGATGTCGAAGTGCCTAACTCAACTCACTGTCCCAAATTTCAGCAAAATCGTATAATAAATGCGTCTTTTATGGGCCCAAAGCTCTTAATCGAGAGATCGGTCTATATGGCAGATATATCCAAATATGAACAGATCCAGGCCAAATTGACAGAGGATGTCAAAGGGCCTAACTCAACTCACTGTCCCAAATTTTGGCGACATCGGACAATAAATGCGCCTTTTATAGGCCCAAAACCTTAAACCGAGATATCGGTCTATATGGCAGCTATATCAAAATCTGAACCGATCAGGATCAAATTGAAAAAAAGATGTCAATGGGCCTAAAACAACTCACTGTCCAAAATTTCAGTATAATCGGATAATAAATGTGAATTTTATGGGCCTAAGGCCCTAAATCGGAGGATCGGTCTATATGGCAGCTATATCCAAATCTGAACCGATCTGGGCCAAATTGAGGAAAAATGTTGAAAGACCTAACACAACTCACTGTCTAGTATTTCAGTAAAATCGGATAATAAATGTGAATTTTATGGGCCTAAGACCCTAAATCGGCGGATCGGTCTATATGGGGACTATATGAAGATATAGTCCGATATAGCCCATCTTCAAACTTAACCTGCTTATGGACAAAAGAAGAATCTGTGCAAAGTTCCAGCTCAATACCTCCATTTTTAAAGACTGTAGCGTGATTTAAACACACAGACGGACAGACGGACGGACATGTCTAGATCGTCTTTGATTTCTACCCTCATTAAGTCAATTCGAGAGATCGATTTATATGACCCGTTTGGATTGTACCTTACACAGTTGTTAGAAGTTATAACAGAACACTATGTGCAAAATTTACTTATTAATTAAATTTCAGCTTAATCGGACAAAAATTGCGGCTTCCGGGGCCTCAAGAAGTCAAATCGGGACATTGGTTTATATAGGAGCTATACCAGGTATAGACCGATTCGGAGCGCACTTGACACAGTGACTCAAGAAGTCAAATGTGGAGATCGGTTTATCTAAACTTTATCCAAATCTGAACCGATATGGCCCATTTACGATCCCCAACGACCTACATCAATATGAAGTATCTGTGCAAAATTTCAAGCGGCTAGCCGTAAGCATTCGTCCGCTATCGTCATTTTTACAGACGGACTGATGGACGAACATGGCTAGATCGACTCAGAATTTCGATACGATCAAGAATATATATACTTTATGGGTCCTAGATCGATATTTCGAGGTGTTACAAACGGAAAGACTAGATAAGTACATCCCCATCCTATGGTAGTGGGCATAAAAATGTTATGGCAGCCATGTAAAAATTTCTCCCCAGAGAGGTGTCGAACTGCAGTACGACGTTCGGACTTGGCTATACAAAG
Organism: Stomoxys calcitrans; assembly: GCF_963082655.1. Classification (NCBI taxonomy): domain Eukaryota; kingdom Metazoa; phylum Arthropoda; class Insecta; order Diptera; family Muscidae; genus Stomoxys; species Stomoxys calcitrans. The sequence continues at coordinate 20,890,509 of NC_081553.1, forward strand.
GGGAGGCCCCTTATCATTCAGCTAAAAATTGAATCGCATAGCACACATTCATATGTGAGAAGTTTGCCCCTGTTCCATAATGGTATGCTCATGGCCAACTTTTCATTTGCAGATGCTGCCAATATTATCCAATTGGAAACTTTTACGACTTTCAGCGATTTTGTCAAGTATGGTCCAAATCAGTGTATAATCTGCTATAGCTATCATATAAAAAGATTTAACAATTTGATATCTTACCATGTACTGTCTTAATCGGTCTATAACCTGACGCAGCTAGTACCTGGGTATACCGATTAGTCTTCTACGTCCCCTAAAAGCATACATTTTTGCCCGATTAAGCAGATCTTTGGTACATAAAATACACATGTGCCCTTTAATAACACTCGCATGAGTAACTTTGTAGGCTCCCAAGATTCGAACCGGTCAAACTTAGCACATTTTTACTTCTTTTTCTTTATATTTTTCGATATGACTTTTTTCCTCACCTTCTTCAAGTGATGACCTTCAACAAAGTTTAATGCGCATAAATTGTCATGTTTTGTTGCATACCCTAAGGGGCGCATGGGAAAACCTTAAAGCAGATGTGTTCTAAAATCAAACCATTGTTCGTTTCGTTTAACGAGAGCCTTTTGTTCATGCTTCCAACATAATAAGCGACTTCCTTCCAAGCATTACTCATTCAAAGGCCTTTTTTTTTGGGTATTTGGGGTTAACAAATATAAAATGATTAAATACAGATTGGAAAAGCTCTGATAACAAACGGTTTCATCAACAACAAACAACTACGCCAACAGCTTTATCCCCTAGAACCCCCCCTATCCCACTCTACACTTCCATTGTTGGCAAAATGTCACAAGTGTTTTATCGAAGCCAACTTGAAATAATTAATTTCCTTTAGAAAAAAAAATCCTTTTGTTTCCTTCAATGAACAGATGGCCATCGTTTAATCCTTTAGCAATGCCTAACCCAACCAACCAACCAACCAACTTAAAAAAAAGAGCCATATTTTACAACACAAATGAACACCTGCGTTTCGTTTTTGCTTTAAGGCTATGGCGACCACAGGATTGAGTTACCTGTAAAACAATTTAATTAGCTGTCGTGTGGTGTTGGTGTTACGTCTTTTTTGTTGTTGAATTTTTGGTGTGATATCCTTATTTGCCTTTTGTAATATTCGAAAGGTGTTTTGTGTGCTTTTTCTCGTAGTGGTGTTGGAGCGCGGAGTGTTGCTGTCAAAGATAAAGGTTTTGTTTTGTGCATTGATGTTGCTGGTGCCTTTATGATATGAATAAAGTTTCGTTTTTTGTTGCTGCCCCTGGTTTTTTTTTTGATGTTTCATTCATTGGGAGTGCTGGTGTTTTTTTTTTTTGTTTTGTAGGAAATTTATAAGCAAACATTGTTGCCCTTCTTCCTTGGAGGCCATTTATTGGCCTCCATTGATGGTGATGATTTAAATCGTTTGCCAGAATTGGCCAGGGTAGGCCATAAGTTCAGGTCCTAGGGTTGCTATTTAAAATCGATGACGGATGTTAAGAAGTTGTGGGTGCTTATGGCCCTAGGGAAGGGTTTTATGGTGGTGAGGAGGAGGAATGTGGTATTTTATGTTCCCAGCACGCCTATGGACATTTGCTTTTATTTCGTAATGTTTTGTTTTATTGTGTATTGACTTTAGCACAGTGTTGCCATTTTTTTTTGGGGGCAATATGGGTAGAGAACCAATCATAATTGGAATAAGAATGGTAATTAATTTTCTAAGATGATTTTAATTGAAAATTGAAAACGGGACCCAGCAAAAACATGCTGCAAAATTCAATAGCTTTGTAATTGAAGTTCAAGCAAAATGGCGCTACCGGTGCGCTCACTTCACTGGTGAATGCGCTTACACTTTGTATGCAATTCAGCGCATGGAGAAGCGCAAAATAGAGAATAGAAAATCATTAACACTCCCATGTTCATTAAGAATCGTAAAAAGTTCTGTTGTTTGTTAAAAGTCGTGCTTTGGCACACAAAAAAAGTGGTTCCATACAGGAGTGCAACTATATATACGGGAAGCACCCGCTTACGCTAGTGCTCCGAAAATGCGCTAGTTTCAGCAGTATAATTTTTTGCTTCCAAATAATACAATGCGTTAGATTTATCCAGGCCGATACGGATAAAAATGCGGCCGCGGGCAGTCAGCGATTTTCGAGAGGAGAATCTCAGTCCGGTGGCACTGGCTCTAAATTAAATACTGAGTGCCAATAATGCTCGAGATGACAAGGCGAGTTAGTGGCGCCTTCAAATAACCAATGGCCAACATCAGCATCTGATCCCAGGTTAGGGGCGGCTGGAGGCGAGCGTTGGATCTTGGAGCAATCGGCTCGCCACAACGAGGGATACATGAGCAATTCCACAAAATCCATGCGGTTGGGGCGCTTGGTCAGTAATCCGCCCACGGAAAACTATGATTACTACAATGAGAAACAAAGGAATAGAACAAACGGACCCCCCCATCGTTGACGACCCACGCAAACGAAAAAATAACCATGATTTGCGGATCTGCACCTGAAATGTCCGCACTCTTTATAGAGAAGGTGCAGTATATACACGCTGACGGAGAGAAGTACAAGGCAAATATTACCGCCTTACAGAAAGTGCGACGGACTGGATACTATAGCTGCCGTAACACCAGGCATGAATTTGGCTGTAGATTTTTGGCTAGTCGGAAACTGAAACACCTTGTCTCCAGCTTTACTCCATTGGCTAGCCACAATCCGCATAAAAGTCAAATTCTTCAACATCAGCCTAATTTGTGCCCATGCCCCGACGGAAGACAAAGACGAGCAGACCAAGGGTATTTTCTACGAGCGCCTAGAGAGAGACCGCTGCCCTGCCCATGAGATTACAATCTTTCAGGGAAATTTTAAAGATAGACATTTTAAGTCCAACAGTCGGAAAGTTTAGCCTCCACGAGATAAGGTCCAGTAATGGGATGAAGCTGATAAATTTCACCGCGGCACCAGAATTCAACAAAAAAAATTTTCCCAAAGCAACATGGCTGTCACCCGATCAAAATACGAGGAACCAAACCAAACGCGCCAGACGAAGGAGAGGCATGGGGAGAACCGGGAGGAGAGAGCAGAAACGTCTATACAGCAGAAAGAAAAAGGCAATGGAACAAGTAAAAAGGCGTAAAGTTCGGCCGGGCCGAACTTTGGATACCCACCACCTCGGGTATATATGTGAACCACCTTTCGTCAAAATCCAGTGAAAAATGCATACCTTATGCCCCATAGCAGCTATATAGACGTATCATCCAAATGCTTATAAATATTGGGTTGCCCAAAAAGTAATTGGGTATTTTTTAAAAGAAAGTAAATGCATTTTTAATAAAACTTAGAATGAACTTTAATCAAATATAATTTTTTTACACTTTTTTTCTAAAGCAAGCTAAAACTAACAGCTGATAGCTGACAGAAGAAAGAATGCGATTACAGAGTCACAAGCTGTGAAAAAATTTGTAAACGCCGACTATATGAAAACTCCGCAATTACTTTTTGGGCAACCCAATACATGTCATTGTTCAACCGAGAGATCGGTCTATATGGCAGCTATATCCAAATCTAGACCGATCTGAGCCAAATTGAAGACAAACATCGAAGGGCACAACAAAACTCACTGTCCCAAATTTAGGCGATATCGGACAATAAATGCACTTTTTATGGGCCCAAAACCTTAAACCGAGAGATCGGTCAATATGGCAGCTATATCCAAATCTGAACCGATCAAGGCCAGATTGAAGAAAGATGTCGAAGGGCCTAAGGGCCTAAAATCGGATAATAAATGCGGCTTTAATGGGCCTAAGACTCAAAATCTGAGGATCAGTCTATATGGCAGCTATATCCAAATCTGAACCGATCTAGGCCAAATTGACGAAGAATGTCGAAGGGCCTAACACAACACACTGTCCCAAATTTCAGCAAAATCGGATAATAAATGTGGCTTTTATGGGCCTAAGACCCTAAATCGGAGGATCGGTCTATATGGCAGCTATATCCAAATCTGAACCGATCAGGGCCAGATTGAAGAAAGATGTCGAAGGGCCTAACACTACTCATTGTCCCAAATTTCAGCAAAATCAGATAATAAATGCGGCTTTAATCTGCCTAAGACCCTAAATCGGAGCTTCGGTCTATATGGCAGCTATGTCCAAGTTTGGACCGATCTGGGCCAAATTGACGAAGGATGTCGAAGGGCCCAACGCAACTCACTGTCCCAAATTTCAGCAAAATCGGATAATAAATGCGGCTTTAATCTGCCTAAGACCCTAAATCTGAGGATCGGTCTATATGGCAGCTATATCCAAATTTGGACCGATCTGTCAAATTGACGATGGATGTCGAAGGGCCCAACGCAACTCACTGTCCCAAATTTTAGCAAAATCGTATAATAAATGCGGCTTTTATGGGTCCAAGACCCTAAATCGGAGGATCGGTCTATATGGCAGCTATATCCAAATCTGGACCGATCTGGGCCAAATTGACGAAGAATGTCGAAGGGTCTAATACAACTCACAGTCCCAAAAATCGCCGAAAGAAGTCCGGAAATTCTACCTAAGAATTAAACATCAAACCGATGGCTTTAGTGCAGGCACATCCTCCTGCAGAGACAAAGAAGGAAATCTGGTAACTGACACAGATAACATTCTGAGGATATGGAAAGAATATTTTACCCAACTGCTAGTGTCCGACGTTGGCGGCGAAGAAGATACCGCAGAACCAATCAATGATGATGGTATAGAATGTTTACCTCCTAGTCAGTAACCCGACTAAAGAACAACAAGGCAGCAGGAGCCGACGGGTTACCCGCTGAACTATTTAAGACCGGAGGCGACACGCTGATAAGGCGTATGCATCAGCTTATCTGCGCAATCTGGCTAGAAGAACGCATACCTGATGATTGGAACCTCAGCATACTATGTCCGGAACACAAGAAGGGAGACAAGACGGAATGTGCCAACTACAGGGGAATAAGTCTCCTCCCCATCGCATACAAGATACTCTCGAGCGTATTGTGTGAAAGATTAAAACCTAAAATCAATGGGATAATAGGGCCCTATCAATGCGGCTTTAGAACTGGTGAATCCACCCTAGACCAGATATTCACACTGCGCCAAGTTCTGGAGAAGATCCGAGAAGGACAAATCAACTCCTACCATCCCTTTGTTGACTACAAAGTCGCCTTCGATACTCCTTTACGTTCAAAGGTATTTCAAGCCATGTCTGAGTTTGGTATCCCTGCAAAATTAATAAGACTCTGCAAGATGACATTTGCTGGTACGCGTTCCTCAGTAAGATTAGGAAAGAATCTCTCCGAACTATTTAATACCAAACGAGGTTTCAGACAAGGAGACAGCCTCTCGTGTGATCTCTTTAACATCCTGCTGGAGAAGATTATACGAGATGCAGATTTAAATAGATATGGCACTTTAATCACAAGAGAACACATGCTACTCGCCTAAGCCGACGATGTCGACATCATAGGTCGGCCACAGAAAGTAGTTATTGCAGCCTTTCAAAGAATCGAAAGAGAGTCAGTGATAATGGGTCTGGCAGTAAATTGAGATAAGACGAAATGGATGGTTTCAACTCCCAAAAAGCTTTACACAATCGAGCAGATAAAGCAAAATGGAGAAAGTTGTGAACCACAACTTTGAGACAGTCAGTAATTTGATCTACCTCGGCACCGCTGTAAGCGAAACGAATTATACCAGTTTTGAGATAAAGCGAAGAGTAATACTGGCAAACAGATGCTACTTTGGACTAAGTAAGAAGATTAGAAACAAGGCCACATCTCGACAGACGAAGATTACACTATACAAGACACTGATACTACCCGTGCTGTTTTATGGTTCTGAAAGAGAGTCAGTGGGTATTTGTGAAAAGAGATGAGGCAGTTCTTGGAATGTTTGAGAGAAAGATTCTTCATAAAATATATGGACCAGTTTGCGTTAATGGAGAATATACGCGACTTATGAACCACGAGCTGTAGGAGCTGTATGACGACGATAGCATAGTTGCGTTGACTAGGTCATGTTGTCAGAATGGATAAAGAAGATCCAGCAAAGAAGTCTTTTGAAGGCAAACACGGTGGTTTACTCAAACCGGGAAGACCTAAAGCCCGATGGAAAGATCAAGTGGTGGGAGACACCTCGAAACTTGGTGTCAGAGATTTAAGATTGAGCGCAGAAGATCGAGGCGCTTGGAACCCTACTCTTCGTTCGGCTAGTGGAACAAATATTCTGTCATAGCCAAGTAAAATAAGTAAGGGAGTTCTCTTCTACCTTCTTCTAGGGCGAACACAATGGGTCTCGAGTCTCCGAGTGAAGTGGCCAGTAACCAAGGTTGCCAGTCGCGTACCCTCCTAGGTAAAGGCACATACAGTGTGGCCAGATGTTTTCAGTAGGTTATTTCCAAAGGTATTGATGCAATTTTTTTTCAAGTGGCAACACTTTTCCCGCGTCTTATTTTGGGTAATGGTATGCCAGGGTTTGGTTGCCTTCTGCAGCTTTAGCTAAGCAGTCAGCCATTAAGTCAGTTAGTCAGTCATTCATTTCATTTGGTTTCATTTCATTCAGTTTGGATTCTGTTTAGCGCACACATTTCATTATGTATTCTTGCCGCAACAATCCAAATGAGATATAATAATGGTTGATGTTGTTGCTGTTACTGTTGCTGCTGTTGTGAGCCGTGAGCCATGTTTCTAAAGATGATGAAGGAGGTCTGCTGTGTAATGGGGTATGGGAATGATGAGCATGTCTTTGAATGGCAAGAAAAACAAAACAAAATCGTTTTCTAACGCAACCAGTCCAAAAAAACAAAAAAGGACAAAGTGGAAAACATTGTATTACCAGCAAATAAAACAACAACAACACCAACAACAAAGAGAAAAGGGCACGCTTCTCTGCATTGATGGGCAGTGTGTGAGTATGTGCGCGTGTGTGTAAGTTCCATTCTTTCCAAGAAAGTGCTTATAAACTCATTGACACTACTTATATTGGGTTTTGCAACATTGTTGTTGTTTTTCGGATGGACTGTTGGTCGGGCTAGTCTGTCCTACATTCATAGGTTCCTTGGGTGTTTCCAAATGCCTTTGGTGCTGGTGTTGGTGGTGTGCTAAATGTTATTGTTTTGCTCGTTATTGTCTATTTGCTTTTTATTGTTTGCTCACGTCCACAATCATTTGCTGTTGTTGCTGCTGCCACTAAGCCACTAAGGAAACTTTACAATGGTTTTCGTCCAACACCGGAGGCAGGAGTCCAACATGGGGATAACATGGTGTTGGATAAACGTACGATTTCATTTGATTGAAGTGTTCTTTGCTGTTTTTTTTTTTTGAGGGGGTGTTTTTTCTGTTTTATAGCCTAAAAATGGCAGAGCACAAAAGATTTTACAATTTATCTAAGCTAGCTAATATGTAAACGAATTGACAGTTGGCTTGGCATCGTTTGGAATTGGGAAATTGAACAAAGAGGTCAAATCAATGTTAGAGAGGACAGATTAATAAAGATCATAGGATTGGCAGAACATAGGTGTTGTTCTTTATTAATGAAGGGTTTCCTAGAAATTTTGAACTGAGCTACCCACCATCTTGGATATATAGGGCAGCTGGCACGAAGTTATACCAAGTTCACATTCATATATCTTTCAAACTAGAGATGACAGCCATATGACATTTGGTTTATTGACAGCTCATTATATTGTTTACAAGCCATAGAGAGCATTTGCTTCTACGTTTAAAAAGAAAGTTTTTATTGAAAAAGTTATATTTGGCTGAAAAATCACAGCAGGATATTGTTGGCGAACTCAAACACCTCAAAGTGAACAAAATGTATGTGTATCGCAACATAAATCCTTAAAATGATAGTGGTACAGAAAAATTAGTCTGCTGATATTAGCAAAACACTGTCTGCTGATATCAGCAAACACTGTCTGCTGATATTAAATTAAAATTTTTAAACTTTTCAATGAATCTATATTCGATTTTTTTGCTTCTAAACAAAATTGAGGCATTTGTCATGTATTTTTAACAAAAATTGCCCATTGTGGGCGTTAATTACAATGGGATAGGTGTATATTCATTTTGTCATTTCGTTTGCAACACATCGAAATATCCATTACCGACCCTATAAAGTATGTATATCCTTGATCACCCTAAAAATCTAAGGCGATCTAGCCATGTCCGTCCGTCTGTCCGTCAGTATGTTGAAATCACGCCACACTCTTTAAAAATAGAGATATTCAGTTGAAACTTTGCACAGATTCTTTGTGGGTCTATAAGCAGGTTTAGTTCTAAGATGGGCTATATCGGTCTATATCTTGAAATAGCACCCATATAGACCGATCCTCCGATTTAGGGTCTTAGACCCAAAAAAGCCAATTGGTTGAAATTTGGGACAGTGAGTTGTGTAAGGCCCTTCGATATGTTTTTTTAATTTGGCCCAGTACGGTCGAGATTTGGATATAGCTGCCATATAGACCGATGCGCCGATTTAGGGTCTTTGACCCATAAAAGACACATTTATTATCCGATTTTGCAGAAATTTGGAACAGTGAGTTGTGTTAGGCCCTTCAATTTAGCTCAGATCGGTTCAGATTTGGATATAGCTTCCATATAGACCGATCTCTCGATTTAAGATTGTGGGTCTATAAAAGGCGCATTTATTGTCATGGCAAGTCAATTTAGCTCAGATCGGTTCAGATTTGGATATAGCTTCCATATAGACCGATCTCTCGATTTAAGGTTGTGGGTCTATAAAAGGCGCATTTATTGTCATGGCAAGTCACAATACCGTCCTGGTTGTTATTGCACTCTACTAAAGTTTCAGTTTGGACATGGGTTTTTGAGAGAAACTTTTTTATCTTGGCGTCATCATTAATCTATACGCTACGGTCGCCTCTCGCCGCTGCGCTGCCTTTTATTTTAGTATTAGGATCTTTGCTAATCCTAGTCTTTCCAATATATAAAGAGAGACCGTGATTGTCTCGTTGTCAGCCCCCTGTTCGTTGGGCGGTGTTGAGTCACCTGCCACTGCACGGCCTTTCTGCCTATCCTAGTCTTCCCATTCTTGGAAAAGACAGCTTTGCTTCCGTAGTGCGCCATATCATTAGTCTTAGCCAAACTTGTCACGGAGACTTGATCAATGCCAACCACATGGAGAGTTCCTTCCTCCTTCAGCTCCCTGTGGAAGACCTGCCACTTCTCTGCGACCAAACCTTGGTTTTGCTTGCCCAACATGAGTTCTGTCGCAAATTTACTGCCCCATCCCTTGATGAAAACCGTCGCCTTTAAGAGCTGGGGGATATCCATCTTTCTCACTAGGTTGAGCTTTGCACCCTCCCAGGGAGTGTGCATATCTCTGACGAGCTGTTTTACGGTTTCAATACATTCCACCGACGCAAAATTAAGCGTAAAGATGTCCCCTCTATACTCGCAGCTCATAATTTGTAGGGGTGGACCCTCTACAGAGCTCCACACATGTTCGAAAAACCGATCGTTAACCAGATCCTCCACTTGGGACCGGTGATCTGGTGGATAATCTTACTTGACTCATACATCTTTTTACTCTTAAAAACCTTTCATTTGATACCCATATTGACCCAATCGGTAAACATGTCCGTTCGGTTGAGTTTTGGAATGGAGCGTCCCCCAGGTTATTTGACCCCAAAATTTTATGCCAATTTCGTGTTTTTGGGGTACGATAAGGTGGCATACAAAATTTCGCATAAATCGGTGCACCCATCTTCTGAGATCTGGCGTTTTTGAGTTGGTTCGATTTCGAACCACACTGAAGTGGCCATGAATACATCCATAAGAAGTCTCTGTGCAAAATTTCCAGAGGCTGGCTTTACGCGTTCTGTCTCTATCCTGACTTCGACATACGGACGGATGGACGGACATGGCTAGATTGACTAGATTAATACGAATTACCCATGCCATGGTGATAAGAAGTATGTGAGCAGAATTGATGGTGGTCTATTGGGTATGTGGAATAATAATGAAGTGGAGTGTATAATTATTATTTGTCCCCTTGTGCGTATACATAATATTATGATTAAACCCAATCAATATTCCACATACGCTCCAAGGATTTATTAACCCAAATAAGAACTTTCACACAGTGCAACAACAAAGACTAGTTTCCATGTTTTCTTCTTTTCATACATTTTAATCCTTTATGTTACGTTACACAATGCCTTGGCTCTGCTTACACACTACTCTAGTACTCATACGATATGCTCACAAAAAGGCCAATAGCTGGTGCTGTAAAATCAGTCTCGGTATGGTAATGACGATGATCACGGATACAATGAATTGTTCCTGACGCCGCCGCTTAGGGCTCATACAACTTTAAAATTAAAACGGTATGGTATGATGAACCAAACGATACGGGGGAGCAATTGTCAATTGCAATGTTAAACGTATGTAAGTACAAAGCACAGTGCGTGTGTTGCTTGGTGTGCCAGCTTGACAGACTAATGAGCTAACTTTTGTTTATACCCAACAGCAAAAGTCCTTTGAAATGTTTGAGTGTGTGTGTGTGTGTGTTTGTTTTTTGTGTTGATGTTGATGTTGTGCCTTTATTGGCTGTTGCGAATTGCAGCAACAGCTGACGTTTATAAGCCAAACGACTCTGTCGCCTTCATGATGCTGATGCTGATGGTGATGATGATGATGGTGACTATGGACAAAACAGATAGGCTTCCATTCTAGCATTCACTCACTCAGTGTCAGAGGAGCCATTCAGTTCACTTTACAAGTGAGCCTTGCGAGCATTTATCCACACACATTTAAGTTCATTCAAAGTTAGTCACTGTGAAGAATGAGCTCATTTTCAATGAAACAACCATGTAATGTTACAGTGTGGAAAATTTAAATAGGAGCAGTGCAAAGGGGATTATCAAAATATTTGATTAAAATTCCACCATTCTTTTGTTGAGTATGGTGTATCCTTAAAGGGTTATCCGTAATTCAGAGGTTAGCATGCCGTCCTAAGACGGCGAACGCCTGGGTTCAAATCCTGGCTTACCTACAAAAAAATGGTGACATTTCTGATATACTATTGTTTGCCCAAAAAGTAATTGCGGATTTTTCGGTCGGCCAAATGAAGTTGATGATGACCAAATCAAAGCATTAATCGAATTGGATCGTCATGTAACTGAGCGAGAGATAGGAGAGATGTTAAATATACCAAAATCAACCGTTCACTATCACATAAAAAGTCTTGGACTGGAAGCTTGATATTTGGGTACCACATGTATTGAAAGAAATTCATTTAACAAACCGAATCAACGCTTGTGATATGCACCCTAAACGCAATGAATTCGATCCGGTTTTAAAACGAATCATAACTGGAGATGAAAAATGGATTGTTTACAACAACGTAAACAATCCAAGCATGGTGAATCAGCTCAAACCACTTCAAAGGGTGATATCCACCAAAAGAAGGTTATGCTGTCTGTTTGGTGGAAGGGTGTGGTATATGTTGAGCTGCTTCCAAGGAACCAAAGGATTAATTCGGATGATTACTGTCAAAAATTGGACAAATTGAATACAGCCATCAAGGAGAAGCGACCAGAATTGGTCTATCGTAAAAGTGTCATATTCCACCAGGACAACGCTAGACCGCACACATCTTTGGTCACTCGCCAAAAACTGAGTGAGCTTGGCTGGGAACTTTTGATGCATCCACCATATAGCCCTGACCTTGCACCATCAGACTACCATTTATTTCGATCTTGGCAGAACTCCTTAAATGGTAAAACTTTCGGCAATGATGAGGCTATAAAATCGCACTTGGTTCAGTTTTTTGCAGATAAAGGCCAGAAGTTTTATGAGCGTGGATGTAGTGCTTATTGACATTTGTCTTAAATCTTTGAATGTCAAAGTGGGTGGGAAAGACATTAGCCAAAAGTCGATTCCACATACGAACGGTTTGGGCGAAATAAGATTTCTCTCTATAATGCATTGTGCGGTCTGTTGGCCAGTCAATTACAAACGGGTGTGAGTTCCTGGAATAATGTCTAGTATCCCCGACATACATTCTTACATCAGGAATAAGAAGACGAATATCAGGCGAACACACACACCATGAAAGTACCGATAAAACAGCTTCAAAACAACCCACATTGCGACGATGATGAAGGGAGGCAATAGAGTTGGATACCCCACTGTCCCCAATCAACGCCATCGCTCTCCTCTGTACATGGTCCAGTAGCTCCAGGGACCGATTGAACCTGAATCGGACAGTAGTCATTGATGTGTGAGAAGTTTGGCCTTATTCCTTAATGGAATTTTCATGCGCGAACTTGCGTTTGCTGTTATCTCAAGATCTTGTCTCTAATCAATACTTTTCCTTACAATGGTTGTGAAGGGAAAACTGGAAGTTTTAATTTTGTTATAGAAAATTTTGAAAACAGAGAGGAACTGTGATTTTGGGTTCCAATTTTTATACACTACACCATAGGGCAGAGGTATACAAATTTTGTCATTCTGTTTGTAACTCCTCGATATATTCGTCTAAGACCTCATAAAGTGTATATTTTCTGGATCGTCATGACATTTTAAGTCGACTTAGCCCTGTCCGCCCGTCCGTCCGTCTTTCTGTAGAAAGCACGCTAACTTTCGAAGGAGTACAGCAAGCCGCATAAAATTTTGCACAAATACTTGTTATTAGTGTAGGTCGGTGGAGATTGTAAATGGGTCATATCTGTCCATGTTTCGATATAGTTGCCATATAAGCCGATCTTGGATCTTGACTTCTTAAGCCACTAGGGGGCGCAATTCTTTGCCGATTTGGCTGAAATTGGTTATGATTGGTTATGATAGGTATTGTCTTCTTGAGCGTGTAGAGGGCGCAATTTGGCACAAGACGTTTTGTTGCTACTTCCAACAACTGTGCTAAGAATGAATTAAATCGTTTCATAACCTGATATATCTGTCATTTAAACCTTTATGGGGTCTTGACTTCTTGAGCCTCTAGAGGGCGCAATTCTTATCCGATTTGGCAGAAATTTGGCACACGGTTTTTTTATGATTTTCAACAACTGTACTAAGTATTGTTGAAATCGGTTCATAATCTGATATAGCTGCCATATAAACCAATCTTGGATCTTGATTTCTTGAGCCACAAGAGGGCGCAATTATTAATTATTAAATATTGATCTTTATACTACACGGATATCGAAAAGCCTAATATAAGTCACTGTGTCAAATTTCAAGGAAATCGGAAAATTCAATAAAATTGGATAATAAATGTTGGTTTTATGGGTCTAAGACACTAAATCGGCGGATCAGTCTATATAGGGGCTTTATCAAGATATAGTCCAATAGATATAGTCCAATAGAACCCATCTTCGTCCTAATCGGACCATAACTTGATATAGCTCCAATATCATAGCAATTCTTGTTCATCCTTTGTTTGCTTACAAATGCTATCTATGGGGGAGGGTATATTAGATTCGTCCCGGCCCGGCCGAACTTAGCTCGCTTTTACTTGTTTCACCTTTTTTCATTCCCTGTAGTTGCATCATTGCTACTAATTGCCTTCCTTTGTCCGCCGGCATATGCCTTTCAAAAAATCCTAAAATCCTTTCACTGTTATGCCAAAACATGAAAAGGGTCAAACATTAACAGTGTTTTCTAAACACTCCTTGTTTGTGTTTTAAAAGCCTGTCTGTTTTGTCAAGCCATTTTCAATTGCCTCTGGGGAGGCTTGGGTAACATCATATCTGGTCATATTCAAACAACGTACACTGTGCCAAAGACCATGGCATGTTGTGTGGGACTAACACCCGAGGTGGCTGTGAAACTACACCTGAGCTGATTTTAATAAGCAGTATGCTCACACTCCAGCAAACACAATCAATATTGAAGTGCGATGAAAAGGAGCAACATGGAAGAATATGAAGATAGCGATGAACATGAACATGGACATGCAAAAAGACAGAGAAGCGCAGCCTTTTGTTCCATAGGCATATCGTGCACTTGGGGGCTACATGATTAACACCATACCCAGTAAGGATTTTTAGCAGTTATCCCAGTACGAAAGAAAGCAACACCATTAAGAGGGGAGGGGAGGTTTACCAAAAAAAAAAAAAAAAAAAGCGAAATTGTTTGCCTCAGTTCCAATGTACCAATGTACCACACTCTTACACTCCAGCACACAATCAAATGTGTATGAGTTGCCGCTTTGTGTTTGGCAGCCAAAGGGATTTGCTGTTGTTTCTGCTGATATGAATGTGCCGTGACTTACATGTGTTGTCATTGCCTCGTGTTGATGCTGCTGTCAGTCTTGTCTCTTTTCGGTTGACGCGTGTATGTGTTCACGTTCAGCTTTGTTGAGCTGACATGTGTGCGTGAGTTTGAATATTTCAAAGGTAGTTAATATAACTCTCGATGTCATCGTACAAAGAAAGAATTTATGGCCCATACATACATGTACCACAACACATGCCTAACATGCTACAGATTGAAGAAGTTAGTTGAGAATGTGATCTAAAGACATTGCTTTGCCTTTACACTAGGGCACACACACACACTCACACGTACGCACGAAAATCTCAGCCACCAACTATTTGGGGAGTAATAAATTTTTAGTAATTTGTGGTTGCATGCAAAGAAACATAATGAGGGTACCATTTGTTGAAGGCCTCTATAGTATTTGAATTTTTTATAGGATTTTTGAAGAGATTAAGGGCAATTTTTCTATTTGCTGAATAATTGGCAAAGGGGAAGACAAACTATGGCGCAACAACTAAGCTACGATGGTTTTCGCTGGTACACCCAATTTTTGAACGTATGATGAATTTTAATAACTGATAGGCAAATATGTTGCGTATACGCACCACGGGTTATGCAGCATAGAATGCAGATTTTATAGAGAAATTTTTCTTAAGAATTTCCAATCAAACAACTAAAGAAATATTTTTTGACATATTATACTGAAAGTTCCATACCCTAAGGAACAGGTGGATAAATTGTGTGTCCAATGGCATAAATATAAGGGAGAAAGTGGCACAGGGCACGCCACAGGGCGGCATTTTATCGCCACTACTATGGATGACCACCATAAATGACCTATTACGGATGCTGACTGAGGAGGGATTTGAACCCGTCTGCTAGGCAGACGATGTTATAATACTTTTAAGAGTTAAGGATCCGAACGAGCTATGCAAAAGGGCCGAAAGGGGTCTTGCATATGGCATATGACTGTGCTAGACCCAGAGGTCTCAATGTTAACCCAGAGAAGACTGAAATATGCCTGTTCACGAGGAAGACGAAGGTGGGCGTATTTAATGCACCACGTTTCCTCAATTAGACGATTTCGAAACTGACACGGTCAAATACTCAGGTGTGATCTTGGACAGGAAACTGAATTGGAAGTGTCACATTCAGGAGCGTACTGAGAAGGCTCACAGGTGTTGGGCATTATGTAGACGGGCCATAGGCTCGAAATGGGGCCTGAATCCTATGATAGTCCACTGGTCCACTACAGAAGCGTGATTAGACCAATACTTACTTACGCCTCAGTAGTTTGGTGGACTGCTATGGAATAAAATTGCAACGTAAGGATAAGACTACAGTCTGAGAATCTGTTGTCTTGGCATGGGCGGAGTGATGAGGGCCTAGAGACTATTCTTGATATCCGACCCATAGACACAGATTGATGCAGCCATTACGGCTATGAGACTTAAGGCGATGGGAGAATGGATAGAGGAAAGGAGCAGTTCATACCATCTACGTTTAATGTAGGCGACAATAGGAAACCTGGATTGGAATAAGTTTCCAATACGATATCTGAAACGACACTTGAGGTTAAGTAAGAGACAATAGTGCCAAAATCACATGGATTTATTGATGCAATTCAAATGTAAATTTGCCCACAAACATTCCATTAAGGAACTGGGGCTAACTTTTCAGAAATCAATGAGTGCTGTCCTATTTAATTTTAAGTTCAATGATAATGGACCTCCTTTCTAGAGCCGAGTCCGAACGGCGTGCCGCAGAGTTACACCTCTTTGGGTAGAAGTTTTAACATGGCAAATTACCTCACAAATGTCGCCAGCATTAGGAGGGGATAACCACTGCTGAAAATTTTTCTGATGTCCCTGCCAGGTATCAAATTCAGGCGTTCAGCTTCATAGGCGGCCATGGTAACCTCTGTGCTACGGTGACCTCCTTTTTTTGACGGAACTGTGTTATTGGCATCTGGAAGTTAATGCTACACGGATGGATCAAAGCTAGAAGACTGAATGGGCCTGGGGGTCTACATTGAGAACCCAGGGACTCAGATCTGATTTCGACTGCTTTATCATAAAACGATCCTGCAGGTGTAGATTCGAGCGATCATGGAATGCGTGAGGTGGTGTAGTGTTCACGCGAGGACGTCCAGTGTGATCAGCTTAGTAAACTGGCCATCAGGGCAAAAAAAAAAACCAGGACGCCAATGTCACGAACGGCCTTGGAAAGTAAGAAGGAGATAAACGTCTTCTCTGTAGATGGCAGAATCCGCATCGTTTGGGTCCCGGGCCATAGCGGTGTAAGGAGGAATGAAAAGCAAAAGATTTGGTCGAGAAGGCCAGAGGACTGCAGTCAATAAACTTGTTAAACCCGAAACCTTTCGGGTGGACGCAATGTGAGTTAAAAGCGTGGACGACGAACCAGCGTTTAACACTGTGGAGCAGTGAGACGTTCGCTGGAGCGAGGAAAATTCTGCGAGGATACCCAGATTGTGAGAAGACGATGCTTTTACTGAAAGGAAGTAAGCAAAAGGTCACGATTTGTCTTGGAGTGTAAGAAGGAGATAAACGCCTTCTCTGTGGATGGCAATATCAGCAATGTATGACTGCCGGGCCACAGCAGTGTAAGGAGGAATGAAAACGCAGACGATTTGGTCGAGAAGGCCACTAGAGGGCGCAACTCTCATTCGATTTGGCTGAAATTTTGCACAAAATGTTTTGTTATGACTTCCAACAACTGTTCTCAGTATGGTTTAAATCGGTACATAACCTGATATAGCTGCCATATACACCGATCTTGGATCTTGACTTCTAAGGCCTCTAGAGGGCGCAATTCTTATCTTATTTGGATGAAATTTTGCACGAAGTGCGTTGTTATGACTTCCAACAACTGTACTATGAATGGTTAAAACCGGTACATAACCTGATATAGCTCATATATAAACAGATCTTCGATCTTGACTTCTTGAGCCACTAGAGGGCGCAATTCTCACCCGGTTTGGCTGTGCTAAGTATGGGTCAAATCGGTCTATAATCTGATATAGCTGCCATATTAACCGTTCTGGCATGCTGACTTCGTGACCCGCTAGACCTCTAGAGGGCGCAATTCCTTTTCGACTTAGCTGAAATTACTATGAAGTGTTTTGTTATGACTTCCAACAACTGTGAAAAGTATGGCTGAAATCGGTCCATAACCTGATATAGCTGCCATATAAACCGATCTGGGGTCTTGACTTCTTGAGCGTCTAGAGGGCGCAATTCCTATCCGATTTGGCTGAAATTTTGCCCGACGTGTTACGTTATGATTTCCAACAACTGCACCAAATATGGTTCAAATCGATCTATAACCCAATATAGCTGTCATTTAAACCGATCTGGGTTCTTGACTTCTTGAGCCACTAGAAGGCGCAATTCCTATCCGATTTGGCTGAAAGTAGCATGAAGTGTTTTGCTATGACTTCCAACAACTGTGTTAAGTATGGATCAAATCGGTACATAACCTGATAAAGCTGCCATATAAACCGATCTGGGATCTTAACTTTTTAGGCCTCTAGAGGGCGCAATTCCTATCCGATTTGACTGAAATTTTGTACAACGGCTTCTTGCAGGATCTTTAACATACGATTACTGGCTTAAGTTTATTCCCGTAGTGATATGGGACGCATTAATACCCGCGCCCTCTTTTCGATCTAACCCAACCTAGCGCATTTATCCATGGCTAAGCCTATTCGAAAGTTTGAATTACATAGTGTAAACCTTCCTTATGGTATACCATTTCTAACATAGTCTCATGAGTTCTTATGCCCCTCTACCTTGTTTTAGTGTCTAAGAAAAAATTATCTTTAGCACCCATACATCACATATCCACTGAGAATTGGTACTGTGCAAAGAATCAATTCTAGGGCATTCGCCCTATTTTGCCTGCTAGAGAACCGCATCAGGTTCTCTGTGCTGAGTTGATGGTGTGTAGCAGCGAGTTTGCCGGTGTCGATTGGTGGTGTCGCTGATGTCCGTACCCACTGACTTGGGTTTTGTTTGTATTCAGCTATGTTATCACCTCTTAGAAATTGAGAACAAAACATAACAAAGCATATAACAACTACAACAGCAGCAGTAAGAAGAGTGTTAAGGCAATAACAACAACTGCGACAGTCACAAACAAAAAGCAGCAACAACAACAACTACAACAACAAAATGAAAATAAAGGGAACTATAAAAAATGCTATCTAATGTAACGGATGTCAATGGCTGCTGTCGTTACATTTAAACAATAACGCTTCTCTATTCATAGTCAAAGCATCAGGCACACAGCCAAACATAAAAGTCAAAGCAGTCAGACCCACACACACACACACACACACTCAACCATACAGGGAGAAGCACAATCAAAGCTACCCACATTTGTATGCACACAGAGTATTGGCATGAGTTGGTAGCTCTCCCTCTCTCTTACATTTCATTACTGTAGCTGGCATTGTATGAGATTGCGTGTGCGGGTGTGCGCGGGGGTGTGTGAATGTTATTTTGCCTTTATTTTCTCTTCCCATCTGCTTTGTAGGGGGGAGCATAATCGTTTGGATGATGGCAGGTTAGGTGTTGTAGATGGCGGCTTGGTTTTTCGGGATTGTTAAAATCGCTTTAAGTTGTAATCGTAGGGATTTTTGCCACACAAAATATTTGCCGTTTGTAATGATGGCTTTGTAAACAAATTAACCAAAGATTAAATCAATCGCTTGAACTTCAACACGCACACACACACACATACACAACTGAAATTGAGTAATTTCAAAGGAACGTCAAAGACAAAGGAGGAGTTGTAGCAACACACACAACATGGAATTTGCATTCAAGGGTAACATTTATCGTTCATTTAGAAGATCCTAAGTCAATTTCAAATATGTTATAATCACTGAACAACTGAACACTGAACAAGGGGAATACGGTAATTGGTAATTTGAACATGATTTCTGGTTAAGGCTCAGATGATGGCAAATCGTAAATGGGAAGTTGAAATTTAAAACAACAATAAATTATGTAGAAGTAATTATTGCATTAAATGAATTTATTAGCTGTTAAATTTTTAAGCTAAGCAGCGGGTTGATACCTAGGGCATATTGCGCGTCAAGTAAGGATTCTTATTGGCTTTAATTTGGCATATTTTAGGTCGATCATGGCTTTTGTTCCATTTCAACTGTGGACACTAACCTACCCATGGTGTCAACAGAAAGTAGAAAGTGACCCCATACATTGACTATGCCTTGAAATGATTAAAGAATCATAACCTGCAAATCTTCATCCCGAAAACGTCCAAGCTGCCTACAGAAAAATTGCTTTATAAACTGTGGCGAATGTACTAGAAAAGTATTTAAAAGTCCGCTATTACCGCATTACAAGAATGGTAAATCATTGAGTATACGATACGATACAGATTGGTTGTGAATTTGAGGTTAATAGGAGACTTCTTTCTCATCTTCTGAAGATAAGGATGAACACACCAAGGACTTATTCTACTTACACCTTGAGTGAACATATGACCTCTACCCCGATCATGATGTTAAAATTATCCGATTCCAAAATTTTTAATTGGCGTGAAAATCTCTACTAAGAAGGCTGCTTGAGATTTATAATATTTCTTCTGATTTTAAAGATATTCGACTTGTTTAATTTTTTTTTTATTGTGGAAGCCATTTTTCGACAAGCATTTGTGTTTCGACTTATATATTGTTTCGTGATTTGGCGCAAAAAAGTATCCACATATAATTTTAAAGTCAAAAATTATACAGATTTGAAAAATGTTAGAAATTGATTGGCAGTCCTTTTCGAAAGACCAAGGTGATAGCCTGACCCCAAATCAGCAAGATGCCCCCCACTTAGGGACTAGATGTTTTGCACATCATGGTGCTAACACTTCAGCTCAAGGTTAAGTTAGGTATGAGTGGCAGTCCTTTGCAGACTCACTTAGGCAATTTTAATCCATTGTGATGCCACAGTAGCGACAGACCAAGGGCTCTGGTGGGAATCGAAGCCACGATCCCCTCTCTGGCAATCCGAGCACGCAACCAACTCGGTTACCGGGGCACCTCACTTCAGCTCTAACTAATCAAAATTTCAAAGACTTAAATCTACCCATTCTCCAAGGTATCCATTTCCGACCGTCGTAAAAATTTAAGACGATCTATCCATGTCCGTCCGTCCGTCTGTCCGTCTGTTCGTCCGTCCTCCGTCCGTCCTCCGTCCGTCCTCCGTCCGTCCTGAAGCTGGACATGGGGAAACTACCAACGCACTGTGGGATTGATGGTAAAAAATGGTAACAAAATATGCCATTTGAGAATATATATGTAAAGGGTGATTTTTTTGAGGTTAGGATTTTCATGCATTAGTATTTGACAGATCACGTGGGATTTCAGACATGGTGTCAAAGAGAAAGATGCTCAGTATGCTTTGACATTTCATCATGAATAGACTTACTAACGAGCAACGCTTGCAAATCATTGAATTTTATTACCAAAATCAGTGTTCGGTTCGAAATGTGTTCATTCACCGTAACGTTGCGTCCAACAGCATCTTTGAAAAAATACGGTCCAATGATTCCACCAGCGTACAAACCACACCAAACAGTGCATTTTTCGGGATGCATGGGCAGTTCTTGAACGGCTTCTGGTTGCTCTTCACTCCAAATGCGGCAATTTTGCTTATTTACGTAGCCATTCAACCAGAAATGAGCCTCATCGCTGAACAAAATTTGTCAAAATTTGAACACATTTCGAACCGAACACTGATTTTGGTAATAAAATTCAATGATTTGCAAGCGTTGCTCGTTAGTAAGTCTATTCATGATGAAATGTCAAAGCATACTGAGCATCTTTCTCTTTGACACCATGTCTGAAATCCCACGTGATCTGTCAAATACTAATGCATGAAAATCCTAACCTCAAAAAAATCACCCTTTACATACATTAAAACAAAATTTGTGTGAATGGCATAAAAGAAAGTCATTGAAAATAATACCCTGTTCCACAGTTGTGGTGTAGATTAAAAAAACTTTACATGAAATCTATAAATTCCCATGGTTTTTATAAGACCTTTGTGAAATTTCCAATCATTGTTGCCGTTTTTTTGATGTATCATCAAAAAACCAAATGCCAATGCTCAAGTTTGATGCTTAAAAAAAAATTGTAACAAATTGTGCTGTCAAAATAACTGTTATTGGCTATTCATATCTCCCATGATATGCAAGCATGCATGTATGTGTGAGTGTACAACATTCCGTTATGCTTTCAACTGGAATAATCGGGAAAAATAAAAACAAGTAAAAGCGTGCTAAGTTCGGTCGGGCCGAATGTTATATACCCTACACCATGGATCGCATTTGTAGAATTCTTTTCCCATCATCTCTTCTTAGGCAAAAAAAAGGATAAAAGAAAAGATTTGCTCTGCTATTAGAGCGATATCAAGATATGGCCCAGTTCGGACCACAATTAAATTATATGTTGGAGACCAGTGTAAAATGTCAGCCAATTCGAATAAGAATTGCGTCCTTCGGGGGCTCAAGAAGTAAATAGAGAGATTGATTTATATGGGAGTAGTACCAGGCTATAGACTGATTCAGACCATAATAAACACGTATGTTGATGGTCATGAGAAGATTCGTGTTACAAAATTTGATTCCAATTGGATAATAATTGCGCCCTCTAGAGGCTCAAGAAGTTAAGACCAAAGATCGGTTTATATGGCAGCTATATCAGGTTATTGACCGATTTGAACCTAATTTAGCACTGTTGTTGGAAGTTATGATAAAACACGTCGTGCAAAATTTCATTCTTATTGGATAAGAATTGCTCCCTCTAGTGGCTCAAGAGGTCACGACCCAAGATCGGTTTATATGGCAGCTATATCAGATTATTGACCGATTTGAACCTAATTTGGCGCAGTTGTTGGAAGTCATATCAAAACACGTTGTGCGAAATTTCATTTCAATCGGATAAGAATTGCGACCTCTAGAGACTAAAGAGGTCAAGATCCCAGATCGGTTTATATGGTAGCTATATCAGGTTATTAACCGATTTGAACCTAATTTAGTACAGTTGTTGGAAGTAATAGCGAAACACTTCATGCGAAATTTCACTCCAATTGGATAATAATTGCGCCCTCTAGAGGCTCAAGAAGTCAAGACCCAAGATCGGTTTATATGGCAGCTATATCAGATTATTGACCGATTTGACCCTAATTTATCACAGTTGTTGGAAGTCATAACAAAACACGTCGTGCAAAATTTCATTCCAATCGGATAAAAATTGCGCCCTCTAGAGGCTCAAGAAGCCAAGACCCAAGATCGGTTTATATGACAGCTATATCAGGTTATTGACCGATTTAAACCTAATTTAGCACAGTTGTTGGAAGTCATAGCAAAACACGCTGTGCAAAATTTCATTCCATTCTAGAGGCTCAAGACCCAAGATCGGTTTATATGGCAGCTATATCAAAACATGGACCGATATGGTCCATTTATAATACCAACCGACCTACACTAATATGAAGTGTTTGTGCAAAATTTCAAGCGGCTAGCTTTACTCCTTCGAATGTCCGTCTGTCTGCTTTCGACAGACAGACGGACGGACGGACGGACGAATGGACATGGCTAGATCGACTTAAAATGTTATGACGATCAAGAATATATTGGGTTGCCCAAAAAGCGTTGACAAATTTTTTCACAGCTTGTGACTCTGTAATTGCATTCTTTCTTCTGTCAGTTATCAGCTGTTACTTTTAGCTTGCTTTAGAAAAAAGTATATTTGATTAAAGCTCATTCTAAGTTTTATCAAAAATGCATTTACTTTCTTTTAAAAAATCCGCAATTACTTTTTGGGCAGCCCAATAAATACTTTATGGGGTCTCAGACGCATATTTCGAGTAGTTACAAACAGAATGACGAAATTAGTATACCCCCATCCTATGGTGGAGGGTATAAAAACAGAGATACTTCTTCTTCTTCTTCAGCAGAAATATCCAATGAAATTCTCTAAAATTTATTGTATCGCTATTTGTTTTACACTTCCTCATCGCCGAATGTGCATAGTAATGACCTGTCGTTTAGGTTGGGCCTAACATCCCAATTCTTTTTTCCCATCCTATTGCACGTGCCACATCAATGTTGTTTTTCTTTGAGTGCTACTGGGCCTACTCACTCCACCTCTTTTGCTTTAGGATGTTCATATGCAAATGGTTATACCATAAACTTTTATTCTTTATTGACTTTCGTTTCCCCTTTATTTTTTCGTTGTTGGTGTTTTTTTGTAGCCTTGCTCTTTTATTCTCATCTATTCACATTGTTGATATGAATTTTGTTGTTTTTTTTTTGGTTACACGTGTGTGTGTGTGTGGGTGTATGGGTGTTGTTTCTCTACCCTGCCGGAAACTGAAATATGTAAACAATTTTCATTAAGAAAGAAAATATTCATGTTGCTACTATGTTGCACATCGTATGTTTTATGAGAAATTTTTATTTTCAGGACTTTGTGTTATGAGTTCGTCGTACAAGAAATAATTGTCAAATGGCAATTGGTTTTAATTAATTTCCTTATGCTTTTTAAAGAATAACATAATGGAAACCAGTAAGGGAAGGCAAAAGGCGGGCCGTGCCGACTTTATAATACCCTACATCTACCCAATAGGTACAACGTGGGAGCTATGTTTAATTCTGAAACAATTTTGCCTGTAATGTCGGGAGTCACAGGAAAACCCTTCCTGCCAAATTTCGAGAGAATCGGTTAACAAATGACCATTTTATTGCATTATTACTGTAAATCGGACGAACATATACATGGGAGTTATATCCAAATCTAGACCGATTTCTATGAAATTTACATGTAAAGTCATGAGTCATAAGGAAATCTTTCATGCCACATTTTGAGAGAATTGGTTAACAATTGACCATTTTATTGCATTATTACTGTAAATCAGACGAACATATATATGGGAGCTATATTCAAATCTGAACCGATTTCTATGAAATTCATATGCAACGTCGGAAGTCATAAGAAAATCCTTCTTGCCAAATTTCGAAAGAATCGGTTAACAAATAACCATTTTATTGCAGTATTACTGCAAATCGGACGAACATATGTATAGGAGCTACATCCAAATCTGAAGCGATTTCTATGAAATTTACATGTAATGTCATGAGTCATAAGGAAATCCTTCTTGCCAAATTTCGAGAGAATCGGTTGACAAACGACCATTTTATTGCATTATTACTGCAAATCGGACGAACATATATATGGGAGCTATATCCAAATCTGAACCGATTTCTATGACATTTTCCTGTAATATCGGGAGCCATAAGGAAATCCTTCTTGCCAAATTTCGAGAGAATCGGTTAACAAATGACCATTTTATTGCATTATTACTGCAAATCGGACGAACATATATATGGGAGTTATATCCAAATCTGGACCGATTTCTATGAAATTTACATGTAATGTCATGAGTCATAAGGAAATCCTTCTTGCCAAATTTCGAGAGAATCGGTTGACAAATGACCATTTTATTGCATTATTACTGCAAATCGGACGAACATATACATGGGAGTTATATCCAAATCTGGACCGATTTCTATGAAATTTACATGTAATGTCATGAGTCATAAGTAAATCCTTCTTGCCAAATTTCGCGAGAATCGGTTAACAAATGACCATTTTATTGCAGTATTACTGCAAATCGGACGAACATATATATGGGAGCTATATTCAAATCTGAACCGATTTCTATGAAATTTACCTGCAATGTTGGGAGTTATAAGAAAATCCTTTCTGCCAAATTTCGCGAGAATCGGTTAACAAATGATCATTTTATTGCAGTATTACTGCAAATCGGACGAACATATATATGGGAGCTATATCCAAATCTGAAGCGATTTCTATGAAATTCAAACATAATGTTATGGATCATAAGGAAATCTTTCCTGCCAAATTTCGAGAGAATCGGTTAACAAATGACCATTTTATTGCAGTATTACTGCAAAATCGGACGAACGTATGTATAAGAGCTATATCCAAATCTGAACCGATTTCTTCCAATTTCAATAGGCTTCGTCTCTAGACCGAAAAACATGCCCATACCGAATTTGAAGACGATCGGATGAAAATTGCGACCTGTAGTTTGTACACAAATTAACATGGACAGACGGACAGACAGACGGACAGACAGACAGACGGAGAGACAGACAGACGGACAGATAGACAAACGGACATAGCTAAATCGAATAAGAAAGTGATTCTGAGTCGATCGGTATACTTATCAATGGGTCTATCTCTCTCCCTTTTAGGTGTTACAAACTAATTCACTGAGTTATAATACTCTGTACCACAGTAGTGGTGGTGGGTATAAAAATGAGAAATCCCACAAAGGTGACGGTTTTTATTACATTAAAGGCCAATAAATTAACTTTTGTAATGCATCCTGGCGGAGCAGAAAGAACTCTGCTTGTAGTGAGAATGTATTAAGTCTCCATTATTAATTTACCTAGAATAGGAGAAGAATGAGACAACTCTCCTTATGGTGGACGTACAGAAAGTCATTCGCCATGCCATAGCCATGGCAAATTTTCAAAGCTGCCTTCTTCAAAATTGGTAAGCCCGGTATCTGAAGCCATGGAAGTAACGGTCCAATGACACTGATCGCTTGGGTTGGATTTCTATCGAGAATATGTGAAAGAAGTTTCAGCAGCTGCCATATAAATCGATCTGGGGCCTTGACTTCTTCAGCCACTAGAAGGCACAATTCTTATCCGAATTGGCTGAATTTGCATACGGTGTTTCGTTATGATTTCCAATTGCTGTGCCAAATATGGTTAAAATCGGACGTATAAACCGATGTGGGATCTTGACTAGTTGAGCCTCTAGCGGGCGAAATTATTATCCGATTTGGCTGAACGCTAATCGCTTCGGTTGGATTTCTAGGGAGAATATGTGAAAAAAAGTGTCAGCAGAAGTATATGGACACGAATATTAGGGGAATGAAAGAGAATGAAGAAGTTGCTGTCGAAACCCATATTCAAACCGAGATATTGTTAGTCGGTTTTAATGAACACCCATTTTTCTCAGTCCTTTATGGGCCTGCTAGATATATTCGAAATGACAATGGGATTAATCAAGAGTTCCTTGTAACGAAGACTATGGTCAAAGAAGCGATACATGGTTTCTCTCCAATTAAGTCATCAGGACCTGATGGAGTTTTTTCCGCATTATTGTAGAAGGAGAATAGCAATCTCGGCAGTCATATTCAAGGCTAAAAACTATTATAAATACACTTACAGCCTGATATAATACAGGAGGAAAGAGGGAGTAGTGTTCATTGATATTCGTCTTAAATTTCTAAACATTCGGGCGAAAAATGAATTTTCTCGGTAATACATGGTTCGGTCGACTGGCCAATCAGCTACAAACGAGTTCGAGTTCCAGCCAAGTCTTGTATTCTTGGTGAACATCCTAACGTCAGGAATAAGAAGACAAATATCCCTGAAACATACGTCATGAATGTAGTGATAGAGCAGAACAACGCTAATCAGATTCCGACGATGTTCAAGAGAATCAGTAGAGTTGGCTACTTTACTGTCCCCAATCAATACCATCGCTCTCCGTTGAACCCTGTCAAGATGTTCAAGAGAAGCAATAGAGTTGGCTACTTAACTGTCCCCAATCAACACCATCGCTCTCCGTTGAACTCGGTCAAGTAGCTCCAAGGGTGATTTTGGAGCACCTGCCCATATATGAGAGTTATATTCCATCCTCGGTAGTATAGATATTGAGGAGATCAGAAGAGGTGATATATTTCCTGCACCGCTTAAGAAAGCCCAAACACTTGAATGCTTCTTTCGACACTTCGAATAAGTGTTTTGACCAACGGACATTACATTGTATCTTCATGCCCAGAAAATCAATGGCATCTGACGGCTCAATATCTATACCGTCGATAAATATCGACGATTGTTGTGGGTCAGTGAATCACTTGTGAGACATGAAACAGCACTGCGTCTTCTATACGTTAAAGTTTACTCTGTTCATTGTACCCCATTCGGAAATGGCCAACAAATCCTGGGATAGCGTCTCATCCATAATGCGCCTCCTGTCCACAATTTCTTGAGGACTGGGCCTATGGTCGAATGAATATGAATGACACAGACTACTGTCATCGGCAAATGAGTAGACTGGATTCGAAGTCTGACCCAATAGATCGTCAAAGAAAAGAAGCAAAAGGGAAGGGGAAAGGACAGAGCCTTGTGGCACACCTACGGTTAATGTATACTCATATGATGAGAACCCATCTACAACAACTCGTATAGTGCGATCTCTGAGAAAGCTCGATATATATTGAACGAAGTTATTACCGACTCCAAAAGCGACAAGCTTTGATAAAAGTGCACCGTGCCAGACTAGGGTCAAATGCCTTTGAGATATCCAGAGCTACGATCTTACTCTCACCAAACTGGTGGATAGAGCGACTCTAACGTTCCGACAAAAATGCCATTAGGTCTACCGCAGAGCGATTTCTGCGGAATCCATACTGTCTATCGCTAAGAAAGCCATTGGACTCTAAGTATCTGACAAGATGATGGTAAACCATACTCTCCATAACTTTGGAGAGCGCAGAGCATATGGAAATTTGCCGGTTATTCGCAGGGTTGTTCGCCCCATCTTTCTTGGGGCTGAACGTTCGCAACGTTTCAACGGAAGGTTAAAAAGGTTACATAGTGGACGAGCAAGCGTCGAAGAACACTTACAAAGGACAAGTGTTGATATACCGTCCCGGCCCGGAAATTTATTAACGTCGAGGTCCGCAAGATCCCTTTTGACTCCACGTGTTTGAAAGAATATCTAAGGCATTGAACTAGGTACACTATCAATCATGGGCAGTGGTTGATTGCCTTAACAATGCCTTAACAAGAGTCGAGATTGCCGATGGGTTGCCCTTTACTCTTTTTACAAATGACCAAAAGTTCTTGCTCTTGCCCCTTCGGAGAAGCAATAACTTTGGCACGAAGATGCTGTTCGTAAAGACACTTTTCGTGTCGAAGTACTCTGGCACCCGAAGTTCTTGCCTGCTTGCGCAGCAATTCGGTATTGGCATTTTTGTTCAGACGCCTAGTCCTAAATGCATCATCTTTTGATCTGACAGCATCTCTGCATGCCTGGTTACACCAAATTTTATCCTTTTAAATTCTTAGTCGGAATAAATGATCCCATTCTTATTAAAATTACAGCCTTCACCATTTCGGCAGCAGCATTTACGTTACCGTTTAGAAAGCAAATGAATTACAAAGAGGCGCAAGGACATTAACTTCATACTTCTCAGGGTGCGAAGTTAAGAATAGGTCACGAGTGTAATGTTGGTTCACTCCGTCCCTCACTCCGTCCCTCACTCCGTCCCTCACTCCGTCCCTCAATCCGTCCCTCAATCCGTCCCTCAATCCGTCCCTCAATCCGTCCCTCAATCCGTCCCTCAATCCGTCCCTCAATCCGTCCCTCAATCCGTCCCTCACTCCGTCCCTCACTCCGTCCCTCACTCCGTCCCTCACTCCGTCCCTCACTCCGTCCCTCACTCCGTCCCTCACTCCGTCCCTCACTCCGTCCCTCACTCCGTCCCTCACTCCGTCCCTCACTCCGTCCCTCACTCCGTCCCTCACTCCGTCCCTCACTCCGTCCCTCACTCCGTCCCTCACTCCGTCCCTCACTCCGTCCCTCACTCCGTCCCTCACTCCGTCCCTCACTCCGTCCCTCACTCCGTCCCTCACTCCGTCCCTCACTCCGTCCCTCACTCCGTCCCTCACTCCGTCCCTCACTCCGTCCCTCACTCCGTCCCTCACTCCGTCCCTCACTCCGTCCCTCACTCCGTCCCTCACTCCGTCCCTCACTCCGTCCCTCACTCCGTCCCTCACTCCGTCCCTCACTCCGTCCCTCACTCCGTCCCTCACTCCGTCCCTCACTCCGTCCCTCACTCCGTCCCTCACTCCGTCCCTCACTCCGTCCCTCACTCCGTCCCTCACTCCGTCCCTCACTCCGTCCCTCACTCCGTCCCTCACTCCGTCCCTCACTCCGTCCCTCACTCCGTCCCTCACTCCGTCCCTCACTCCGTCCCTCACTCCGTCCCTCACTCCGTCCCTCACTCCGTCCCTCACTCCGTCCCTCACTCCGTCCCTCACTCCGTCCCTCACTCCGTCCCTCACTCCGTCCCTCACTTCGTCCCTCACTCCGTCCCTCAATCCGTCCCTCAATCCGTCCCTCAATCCGTCCCTCAATCCGTCCCTCAATCCGTCCCTCAATCCGTCCCTCAATCCGTCCCTCAATCCGTCCCTCAATCCGTCCCTCAATCCGTCCCTCAATCCGTCCCTCAATCCGTCCCTCAATCTGTCCCTCCCTCCGTCCCTTCCTCCGTCCTTCCCTCCGTCCTTCCCTCCGTCCTTCCCTCCGTCCTTCCCTCCGTCCCTTCCTCCGTCCTTCCCTCCATCCTTCCCTCCGTCCTTCCCTCCGTCCTTCCCTCCGTCCTTCCCTCCGTCCTTCCCTCCGTCCTTCCCTCCGTCCTTCCCTCCGTCCTTCCCTCCGTCCTTCCCTCCGTCCTTCCCTCCGTCCTTCCCTCCGTCCTTCCCTCCGTCCTTCCCTCCGTCCTTCCCTCCGTCCTTCCCTCCGTCCTTCCCTCCGTCCTTCCCTCCGTCCTTCCCTCCGTCCTTCCCTCCGTCCTTCCCTCCGTCCTTCCCTCCGTCCTTCCCTCCGTCCTTCCCTCCGTCCTTCCCTCCGTCCTTCCCTCCGTCCTTCCCTCCGTCCTTCCCTCCGTCCTTCCCTCCGTCCTTCCCTCCGTCCTTCCCTCCGTCCTTCCCTCCGTCCTTCCCTCCGTCCTTCCCTCCGTCCTTCCCTCCGTCCTTCCCTCCGTCCTTCCCTCCGTCCTTCCCTCCGTCCTTCCCTCCGTCCTTCCCTCCGTCCTTCCCTCCGTCCTTCCCTCCGTCCTTCCCTCCGTCCTTCCCTCCGTCCTTCCCTCCGTCCTTCCCTCCGTCCTTCCCTCCGTCCTTCCCTCCGTCCTTCCCTCCGTCCTTCCCTCCGTCCTTCCCTCCGTCCTTCCCTCCGTCCTTCCCTCCGTCCTTCCCTCCGTCCTTCCCTCCGTCCTTCCCTTCATCTCTTCCTTCGTCCCTCCCTCCGTCTCTCCCTACGTCTCTCCCTCCGTCCCTTCCTCCATATTTTTACATCAACGACTTAGCCTGCATACCCAATGTGGTGTAGGTTATCAAAAGCTCAGCTATGCCCGTCCCAACTTGTTGACTTACACCTTGAGCCCTACTTTTTAATTGATTAACCCCAATAAAAATAAAAATGTGTAGCCTTAACTTGTGGTAAATTAAATTTAAAAGACTTAAAGAAAATTTATGACATGTGTTGAATTTCAAATTCGAATTTTAATATCTGCATGTGCAACATGCGATCATTTATTGAGAAAAGAGGCTTTGGCAAAGCTTAAAATGTCGGGTTTATGAGGTTAACAAAAGGGATTTGGGGTAGAATTTGCTATTTGCTGCCTCATGACTTAACTTTATCCACCATCAGCTTTCAGCGCAGAAATCACCACATGCCAATGTACTTTGGCCGAAATTTATGGCTGATATAAATTTTGCCCCACTCAAAGTGAATAAAAACCACACGAAAGCCTTCGAATTACAAAAACGTTAAGTAAATGTAAAAATTTACGATTGTCACATCAAATAAGTCAATGTAGCTGTGGCTGTTCGTGGCGAGGCAGATGTTGTTGGTGATGGGGATGTTGATGATGTTGCCCATGACTCAATCATCAAAGGCTTTTGTTGCATGTGTTTTTGTTTTCTCAATTTCCTTTCAATTTAAAGATGTCCAGCCCACCTAGCTCACCCTTGTTTATTTGGTTCCTTTTTGCCCACCTCTTTGCAGTCAATGAATGCTGCATAGTTTCTGCTTCAATGAAAGCGGCTAATTTTTTAATTGGCAATCTCAAGCATCGTCACCAATGAATTTCTCTGTTCGTTTTTCTCCCTTTACGACGATGTTGTGACTATCGGCTTTGGTTCTGGTATAGTTGAAACCTACGACTGGGTCCAGATCCCTTGCCACTATCCACCCACGCATGAAATGGCAAACTGAAGTAATAGTCAAGTCATTCAATTTACAGCTGGAATTTTGCTTTGACATCTTGGCATTAATCAAAAAATGGTTTCATTGCGGCGTTAACAGAAAAACAAACAAAAATAATGTAGCCAGGCATAGACGGACATATTGCTATGTGCCTTGGTATGGGTGTTTGGATGTATGTGTGCTCCTGCAATCTGCCGAGTCCTTTGGTGTGCAAAGAAGCGAACTACTCATCAACATTTCATGGCATGATGAACAAAAAAGGCAAGAGGCAAAAGCAAAAAAACAGTAACGAAAACGAAACTCATTACCAAAGGAGAATGCAAAGCAAAGAAGCAACAGCAGCCATTCTGATGGCTATCCAAGAGCCTTGCTTTAAAAAAACTTTATCAGCAACAACTTCATCAGCATTAAGAATTTCGAATCTCTGCGGCATGTTTTCGCTTGGCATTATGGCAGAGTTGTGTATGGGCTTTAGGCTGGTAAGCTATGACAAGCATTGCTGGTGTACTTGGTGGCCATTGCACAATGGGCTAGAAAAGCATTTGGTGGCGGATGACATTTTTATGAAAAAAAACAAAATTTTTATTAAATTTAGAATAAAAATTAAATCTAGTGGAAAGTATTCATCAAAATTGGATGAGAATGAAATTTTAACTTTTTTTTGTACAGAAGCAATTTACTTCATTTTCGATAAAATTTTTCTATGGAAATCAAATTTTGGTAACCCGGTGAGTCGTCATCATTATGATGTTTTCACCAGGATTGGAACCCATCGTCATAGGTGGACATGCGATATGTTAGCCACCATACACATTTTCTGCTCTCCTTGGTAATTGCCCCGGAAAAAATTTGTCCCCTATTGAAGATATTTTGTGCCCATTGTGCAACGGGCTTGATGACTTGGTCGAATTTGGTGTATAGCTGCCTGACAGTAGGCATGGTGTTGAGTCTGCCACTGCGGCTGTTATTTTGCGGATTTGTTAAACATGGCCAAGTAAAGAAATAAAAATAAAACACCAATACCAATGTAACATCACTACCACCACCAGCATAGGTTTGCCACACACTTTTACATACTCATGAGTATACGCATCCTTATACACTCGTATATAAATGCTAAAATACAAGCAAACAAGCCAAGAGAAGATAACACTAAAGCTGAAACAGAAATGATGATGTTGTTAATGGTAAGCCTATCCTGTTCTATAGTGCTGAGAGCGATGAATGCTGCAACAAAAAGTAATGTTGGGGAAAAAAATTTTCGTTTTGAATAGAAAAACTCAAATTGAACAAGTCCTTAACATTGGGTCAAAATGGTCTTGAGTTAAAGGAAACCTCTATGAATACTTTTGATACAAAATTTGTTTCTTTGCTTTTGATAATTGGGTGGGTATTGTTGGATTCTTGCAAGCAATTATAGCAAAGGATTTTAAATTATAGGTAAAGGTTAGCAGCAATGCACTTTGAACTTTTTTGTATCCACCAACGAAGGATATTAATTATGTTGTTTTTTTTTTTTTTGATTTAACACCTCCAAAAAAGATGATCCATTTACAATGCGTTAATAAGAAGAATTTGTGCAATATTTCAAGCATCTAGCTCTACTCCTTTGAAAGTCAACTTGCCTTCAACAGACGGTCACACGGACATGGCCAAAAATGTCATGACGACGACATGTCATGATTTCTGATTATAACCTCCCAATATCCTCCCAACTTTATCAGGTTATAGTCCGAATTGGAATATAAATGAATGAATGCTGAACATTGTAGAAGCCATTGTATAATATTTTAGTCCATTCGGATAAGAATTGCGCCTGGCAGGGACTCAAAAAGCAAAATCGGGAGATCGGTTTATATGAGAGCTGTATCAAACTATAGATCGATTCAGACCATATTCGACACGAATGTTGAAGGTCATGAGAGAAGACGTTGTACAAAATTTCTGCCAAATCGGATGAGAATTGCGCCGTCTAGAGGTTCAGGAAGTCAAGATCCCAGATCGGTTTATATGGCAGCCATAGCAGATTATGTACCGATTTGCGCCATTTTCAGCGCAGTTGTTGGAAGTAATACCAAAATATCACGTGCAAAATTTCAGTCAAATCGAACGAGAATTGCGCCCTCTAGAGGCTCAAGAAGTCAAGACCCAAGATCGGTTTATATGGCAGCTGTATCAAACCATGAACCGATTTAAACCACCCTTAGCATAGTTGTTGGAAGTGATTACGAAACACGCCTTGCAAAATTTCATTCAAATCGGACGAGAATTGCGCCCTCTAGAGGTTGAAGAAGTCAAGACCCAAGACCGGTTTATATGGCAGCTATATCAGGTTATGAACCAATTTATACCACACTTAGCACAGTTGTTGGAAGTGATGACAAAACACCACGTGAAAAATTTCAGTCAAATCGGGGGAGAATTGGGCCCTCTAGAGGCTCAAGAAGTCAAGACCCAAGATCGGTTTATATGGCAGCTATATCAAAACATGGACCGATTTAAACCACACCTAGAACAGTTGTTGGAAGTGATGACAAAACACCACGTGAAAAATTTCAGTCAAATCGGGTGAGAATTGGGCCCTCTAGAGGCTCAAGAAGTCAAGACCCAAGATCGGTTTATATGGCAGCTATATCAAAACATGGACCGATTTGGCCAATTTACAATCCCAACCGACCTACACTAATGAAAAGTATTTGTGCAAAATTTCAAGCGGATAGCTTTACTCCTTCGAAAGTTAGCGTGCTTTCGTCAGACGGACGGACAGACGGACGGACTTGGCTAGATCGACTTAAAATGACATGACGATTAAGAATATGTGGTCTCAGATGCATACTTCAAGGTGTTACAAACAGAATGACGAAATTAGTATACCCCCATCCTATGGTGGAGTGTATAAAAATGGAATTGTTGCGCTTTGTTTGTTAGTTTGTTTGTCTGTTGCGTATAGACTCAAAAACGGCTAAACTGATTTCCATAAAATTTTCACATATGGTAGAATTTGGACCCCCATTGAAAATAGGGTACATTTTTTGATATCCGAAGGGGGGGCGGACCCTCCCCCATATCCTAATTTTCAAAAACGCCAGATCTCGGAGATGCGTGCACCGATTTAAGCGAAATTTTGTATGCCACCTTATGGTACCCCAAAAACACGAAATTGGTAAACAATTCTGGGGTTCAAATAAGTTGGGGGATGCCCCTTCACTAAACCCACCCGAACGGACATGTGCACCAATTGGGACAATATGGGTATCAAATGAAAGGTATTTAAGAGTAGAGTACGAATTTGGTATACACATTTCACTCGTAAGTTTCGGGGGGTTACCCCCAACCCCTAAAATAACCCCAAGAGAATAATTTCACCGCTTTAAGCAATATGGGTATCACAAGAAAGGCATTTGAGAGTAGAGTACGTACTTGGCATTCAAAATGTTACCCTAAGTATAGGGGTGCCCCCACCCCCAAAAACAACACCCGACAAGACACTTTAACCGCTTTGAGTAATATGGGTATCAAATAAAAGGTATTTAAAAGTAGAAGAATACAAATTTGAGACAAAAAATTTTTTATTGACCCTCCCCACCACCCAAAACCCCCCAGCAGGACAAATTTACCGATTGGGAAAATATGAATATCAAATGAAAGGTATTTAAAAGTAGAGTACAAATCTGACATAAATAAGTAAAAAGGCGTTAAGTTCGGCCGGGCCGAACTTTGGATACCCACCACATCGGTTATATATGTAAACCACCTTTCATTAAAATTTGGTGAAAATGTCATACCTTATAGCAGTTATATCGAAATATGTTCCGATTTGGACCAAATGCTAATAAGTACAGTAGCTATATCTAAAAATAAACCGATCTGAAATATATACGACACGGATGTCGAAAAGCTTGGCATAAGTAACTGTGTCAAATTTCAATGAAATCGGATTATAAATCCGCCTTTTATGGGGCCAATACATTAAATCGAGATATCGGTCTATATGGCAGCTATATCCAAATCTGTACCGATTTGAGCCAAGTTGCCGAAAAATATCGAAGAAACTAACACAAAGCACTGTCCCAAATTTCAGCGACATCGGATAATAAATGCGTCTCTTATGGCCCCAAAACCTAAAACCGAGATATCGGTCTATATAGCAACTATTGGGTTGCCCAAAAAGTAATTGCGGATTTTTAAAAAGAAAGTAAATGCATTTTTAATAAAACTTAGAATGAACTTTAATCAAATAAACTTTTTTTACACTTTTTTTCAAAAGCAAGCTAAAAGTAACAGCTTATAACTGACAGAAGAAAGAATGCAATTACAGAGTCACAAGCTGTGAAAAAATTTGTCAACGCCGACTATATGAAAAATCCGCAATTACATTTTGGGCAACCCAATATATCCAAATCTGCATCGATTTGTGCGATATTGCAGAAGTATATCAAGGGGCTTAACATAACTCACTGTCCTAAATTTCGGCGACATCGGACAATAAATGCGCATTTTATGGGTCCAAAAACTTAAATCGGAGGATCGGTCTATAAGGCAGCTATATCTAAATCTGAACCGATCTGGGCCTAATCGAAGAAAGATGTCGAAGGGCCTAAGACAACTCACTGTCCCAAATTTCAGCAAAATCGGATAATAAATGTGGATTTTATTGGTCTAAGACCCTAAATCGGCCCATCGGTCTATACGGCAGCTATATCCAAATCTGGACCGATCTGGGCCAAATTAAAGAAGGATGTTGAGTGGCCTAATACAACTCACTGTCTCCAAGTTTAGCAAAATCGGATAATAAATATGGCTTTTATGGGCTTAAGACCCTAAATCGGAGGATCGGTCTATATGGCAGCTATATCCAAATCTGGACCGATCTGGGCCAAATTGACAAAGGATGTTGAAGGGCCTAACACAACTCACTGTCCCAAATTTCAGCAAAACGGATAATAAAAGTGGCTTTTATGGGCCTAAGACCCTAAATTGCAGGATCGGTCTATATGGCAGCTATATCCAAATCTGGACCGATCTGAGCCAAATTGACGAAGGATGTCGAAGGGCCTAACACAACTCAGTGTCCCAAATTTCAGCAAAATCGGATAATAAATGTGGCTTTTATTGGCCTAAGACCCTAAATCGGCGGATCGGTCTATATGGGGGCTAAATCAAGATATGGTCCGATATAGTCCATCTTCGAACTTAACCTGCTTATAGACAGAAAAAGAATCTGTGCAAAGTTTCAGCTCAATATCTCCATTTTTAAAGACTGTAGCGTGATTTCAACAGACAGACGGAGGGATATGTCTAGACCGTCTTAGATTTTTACGCTGATCAAGAATATATATACTATATAGGTTCGGAAATGGATATTTCGATGTGTTGCAAACGGAATGACAAAATGAATATACCCACATCCTTCGGCATAAAAAAAATTAGTGTGAATCTGAATGAGACCTGTTGCCCCGAATATTTTGATAGCCACGATGCTGTTAATATATCCAAGATATCCAATTCTGAGACCAAGTGTTTGGGGGTAATCTCACTCCATAAACTCCCCCAAAGCCAATTGCAATTGGGTCTCAATTGGAAAGAATTTAACATTAGAGCACGATGCAGATATTTTCCAGGGCTAAGTGCGTGGAGGCAACCGTAACGCAGAGGTTAGCATGTCCGCCTATGACGTTGAACGCCTGGGTTCGAATCCTGGCGAGACCATCAGAAAAAAAATTTCAGCGGTGGTTTTCCCCTCCTAATGCTGGCAACATTTGTGAGGTACTATGCCATGTAAAACTTCTCTCCAAAGAGGTGTCGCACTATGGCACACCGTTTGGACTCGGCTATAAAAAGGAGGCCCCTTATCATTGAGCTTAAACTTGAATCGGACTGCACTCATTGATATGTGAGAAGTTTGGCCCTGTTCCTTAGTAGAATGTACAAGGGCAAAATTCGCATTCGCAAGTGCGTGGGTGGTTGCCCCACTCCGCATGCCACTCAAACTGGATTGGTGGATTATATATACCGACTATAGCAATATGTATCTCAAATGTGAATTT